>NC_080786.1:85419642-85577142 GCF_028018385.1 Neofelis nebulosa | reverse complement strand
GTTAAGCAAGAGAAATAAACAAAATGTATAAGAAAAGAGCAAGTCCATTTAAAATTTTAATAAGTATTTTCAGATTATATTCCAAAAATCTTGCAGCCATTAATTCCCACAATCGTGTGCACTCATTTGACGGCAAAAATTAAGAAGTCTGATGCCAGCTGTGGGAGAGTATGTCCGTTAATTGGATTTCTTGTACTTTGGTGGTAGAAATACAAATTATCACAACCACTTAGGCAAGTAGTTTAGCATTATCAAGTTGCACATTCATATACCTATGATTCACCTTTTATATGTATATATAAGAAAGATGCTTTCCCATCTATACCAGGAAACTCATTCAAAAATGTTCCAGCAGCATCATTCATATCAGCAAAAATGGTACATTATCCCAAAACAATAAATGCTCTTTGACAGAATATTGGATATATAAATTGGGGTATTGCCACACAATGGCAGCAAAAATGGATGAACTATAGTCATTATATATTATATTACTATGTACTATAACAGTATGTGCATATTATATACTCCATATACATGCATAAAATATTGAGTGAAAATAAGACCCAGGAGAATATCGTTTACCACTTTTAGAAACAACTGTACATATAATACAAATAAACAAAGTTGTACATATAACAAAACTTCAAAAAAAGGCAATGATGGACAAGCGGTTGCCTTAGGTGGAGGGGGGGGCGGTCAGATGGAAAAGGAACACACAGGCAGATACACTGTTGATGGCTCTGGTCTTTGAAGTGGTTCATCAGTGTTGATTATATCATAAATAGATGATAATTAATTAATTAGCTCACCAACTAATTAGACGAGGGCCATTTGTGAGAATGTGTCGGGAACCAAAGGTAGAACAAGAAAAAGAAGACAGAGAAAAATGAAACAAGTACCAAGGAATGAGAAATGAGACTTCATCGCTGGGGGGCCAGGTTTCTGTGACGACGTCAGAATTCTCAGCCTCCTGGGCTTGGATCAGGGCCCTTGTGAAGAACACCAACACATTCAATAAAGTCCCTGCAAGAAACCTAAGTTGCTTTGTAACAACGAACGCCATGGTTGGCAGTCATGGCCGTTCTCTTGGTGTATTGATGCCATTCGGATCTGTCATCCTGAAGGTCTGGGCATGATTGGTTTCTTCTTATCTCCTGTGTTTCATCCTCTGGGGGAAAATCCTGTCTGGAAATTTTTATCTTGTTTTGGAGTGATATAGCCTTTGGTTGAGGTGAATCAGAACCCAGCAGCCTCATGCTAAATCCCAAACGAAAGCCACACACTTTCATTTGGGATTCAGCATGAGACTGCCCAGAGCAGGTGAGCTGTCCTGGAGGGCAGCCCTGCTCTCTGGCTACATAAAAGATATACTCACCTCTATGTCATTTCTCTGCTGTCCCAGCCATCTGGAAACACCTGCAGGCTCAGGAAGGGCAGGGATGGAAGGGCATAGCAGATTGGAATGGGGAAGTCTGCCATCAGGATGAATTATCAGCAACTCTTCCAATTGGGTCCAGCTTGGCTTTATCACAGGGTCATCTGATCCCTCCTGAAGGGTTCCTGCACTAAAACAGTTCCCTTCCCTCCCGAACAGGCTTGGTTGCCCAGCCTCTTTGATAAGAAGGGACTAAGTTGCTTCTTGTGGTCGGGACCTGGGTAGGTGGGTCAAGGTGGGAGCAAAGACTTTCCATTCGCTTCTGTATCCTGGGGCTTGGAATAAGTCGCCTGGAGGAGCAGCGGGAATTGGATAATGACAGATGAAATACTCGCTCTCTCCAGCAGGATGAGAAGATGGCAAGCTGTTACTGTTATTATTTTTGATTTACAAAAAGAGTAAGTCATAAAGCCCCAGGGCCACTTAGCTAATGGACACATAATGGAGCAGGTGCCCTCTAATGCATCGTGTTACGAGCATTACAGCCAGCTCTCTGCTCCCCTCCTAGCCTTGGTCTGACTGAACAGTTGGGATCAAAACCAATACAATCTGAACTGACCCAAAACAGTCCAGGATGTTCGTACCAAGCATCGACCCACCTTCAGGCCTGTGCTGTGCCGCCTGGGCCCTCAGGACTTCTGTATCCCAGTGAATCTGAATTTGTTAACAAGAGGAAGAAAATTAGCCACTCCAGAAGACAGAACTCTATTGACAGTCATTTCCCTGACCTGAGGTCACTGCAGGGATTGCAAAGATAGGGACCCATCCACCGCAACCTTACTCTTCTTCCTTTCAATAAGTAAGACCCAGCGACATGGGTTTAACTTGGTCGGCAGAGAATCTTTACGCTTTGCTAATAGGCTCTGTCTGCAATGGCTGGATTCTCCTTCCCAACTTTCTGTCTTGAAATTCTGCTCCTTCTTCAAGCCCCAAGTGAAATACTGTCTTCTCTGTAGAACCTTCCTTGGTTTTCCTGGTTGGAATTAAATTCTTCTCCTGCACTTGCCCCTCTCGTGGCATCCAAACTATATACCGTGTGCTATGGTTGTGCACAGTTCTGCCTTTCCTGTGTGCTTGTAAGTCCCTTGAGGGCAAGGAATGAGGTTATGAGAGATTAAGCCACATGAAGTGTTAGCAGAGGTAGAACATGGCAGGGGCTAAAGAAAGGTTAATGCCCTGTTTCTCCGCACAGGGCCTTGGAACAAAGGAGGCCTTCGGGTTTTCGTTGGATATGCATGGAACTGAGAAAAAGACAAAATGACAAGCGAACCAAGAAATAGAATAACAGGTCTGCAAGGCTTCTGAATTATTTGTTTTGAGTGGGGAAAGATAGGGAGTAAGTCCAATTTTATTACGCTTCGGAGGGGGCCGTTCCAGATTTAGCGACACCAAGTACAGGAAACAAATCAGATTGTGTGATTTGCGTTTGTTGGTTTTGAACATTTGAGACAGATTCCACCTGTTGTCCTCATCCAGCCTCTGGGGATCTGAGTGACGGGTACCATCATGAGGATGAGAGAAGGTGGCTGTGTCTGTAATCACAATGTACCCCGTACATGTGGGTTTCCTGCTTGGCTTAAAGCGAGTAAGGGAGTCATCATTTAGACTTGAAATATTTTGTTATACAGAGTTTTAATGATCGCACTTGTAATAACGGGATTTGGCCTCCAATCCAGCGGAATAATTAAAATATTTTATTCCAAAGGACAATCTGCTACAATTATCTCTGTTTAGTTCTTCAGATAATCTGGACCTTATTGTTTATCTTTAGACAGAACAATGTAGGGGGAATATGAGCTCAGGCCACCTGGGGCAGGATTCATAATAGTTGCTGTCCCCACCATACCACCCCCATCGGCGCCATTTAAGGACCACCTATTCGTTGCCACGATCTGTAAGCCATTACAAGAGCCCAGCAAAATAAGGACTATTGCCTCCATTTTAAGATAAAAAACACTGAGGCCCAAAAAGGATCTGTGATTTTAGCTCAAGGCTGATCCATCAGCCTTTGAAGGCTGCTCACCTGCTCACCTCCCACTCCAGACCTTCCCCCTCTAAGAAGCCAGGATGACTTTTGTGGGGGAGCATGTGGCAGTGGTCAGGGTTACTAAGCCCAAGAGAGGCACAGCTTACATTGAGTGCATCCAGAGATCTTGCTGGAGAGTTTATGGAGGGCTGGGGTTGCTCGTATCTGAAAAACCCTTCTGATCATTTGATATCATGAAAAGATTTCCCTCTCCCCCACCCCAGCCCCCAAATTTGGGTCATTAAAAGGCAAATCAGGGAGCACCTGGGTGGCTCAGTCAGTTAGGCGTTTGACTCTTGATTTCAGTTCAGGTCATGACCTCATAGTTTGTGTGTTCCAGTCCCGTATCGGGACTGACAGTGCGAAGCCCACTTGGGATTCTTGCCGTCCCTCTCTGTCTGCCACTCCCCCACTTGCTCTCTCTCTCTCTCAAAATAAATAAACTTAAAAAAAAAATTTAAGGCAAATCAGGACAATGTACAGTGTTCCCTATAGTTTGAGCCCTAGATTCCTTTTAAAGCCTATACAATTGCTCTGAGATGTAAAGTCACATAGACTGTGAGCTCAAAACTGTTTACCTTTTTAAAATTATTATTATTTGACAGAGAGAGAGAAAAGAGAAAGAGCATGAGCAGAAGAGAGGGGCAGAGGAAGAGAGAGACGGAAACTTAAACAGGCTCCATGCTTAGCTCAGAGCCCAGCACAGGCCTGGATCCCACAACCCTGGGATCATGACCTGAACCAAAATCAAGAGTCAGACACTCAACCGACTGAGCCACCCAGGCACCCCTCAAAGCTGCTTACCTTGAACAAGTGACATAGTGTCTCTGAGCTTTAGTTCCCTTAATGAGGCTAATAAAAATCCCTTTTTCAGAAGAATACGCTGCTGAAATGACCTGTTGAAGGGTAGGGCCTACAACAAGACATGGGCATTCCATAAATGAGTTTATGGATTCGTTGAATAAACGAGCATGAAGATACCCCCTCAAAGGGCTGGTGTAAATATTGAGTGATACGAAGACCAAAGGGTCATGTTGATGTAACACAGTGGCTGCGAACATGGGGTTATTATGGGTGATTTTACAGAGAGGGATCCCAGCCCAGGGGCAAGGAAGTGATTGCCCCAGGTCTCTTTGGCTTACTGAGGGAGTAGATGTGTTGTTCCTCCCCCTGCCCCACCCCAGCCTTCCAGCCCACTCCCCAGTGCCCTGCACAAGGTAGGAAATGCTGGACAGCATGGAAGTAGAAAGGCTGGCCTGAGCTCAGCACCTCCAAGGACAGAGGAGATGAGAAAAGGCAGGCCAGCCCCTCAGGAGGTGAAAGTCTCCAAAGCCTCGCTTCAGTGGAGGACTCCAAGCAGTTTCCTTACTTTGCAGGAGTAAAAAGGCAAGAGGCTATTTGCCTTTTAAATATTCGCCTATTTAAATAACCCAAATCTTGCATCAGGAGGGACACAAAAGTAGTTAGGCCTCAGCTCACATTTGTTAGTCCCAGAAGCACATCCAGTGCTCGCTCAGGCAACGCGGACAGAGGCCGTTCAGTGGGAGAGGGTGATGGATGGGTGTAATATGCTTCAGTTGCTCGGGGCTGGGCCTTTATCACATTAGCTCCCACACCCTGAAGCATGATGCATTGATTCAATTCGCTTCACGCTCAGACAGGAGGCCAGGGAGGGGAATCCTGGAAGGACGTGGGGGCGGGGCAGGGGGCGGGGCTTGGGCTGCGGCCACGCCCGCTCACACAGCTTACCTGGCACCAGAGGACCACAGGGAAAGTGGGCTTTTCCACAAAAAATAGACCATCCCTTAGCCTGGTCGGATCCATTTGCTCCATTTAAGATGTGACAAGTGAGGCAGTCAGGAATAAGTAGCATCACAGACTTCTGGAACCTGCTCGTTTTTGTTTGACAATTGTTTGCCTTCCTGCTTCCGGCTTGTTTTGCCTTGGAGTTTTGAGGTCATTAAAATCTGTTTATTTATTATTTTCAAAATCTTTGGCTCGTGCAGACAAAAGGAAGTTGGATTATTGGAGAGAACATTTGATTAGGAGCTCAGAGACCAAACTAGCTCTGTGATCTTGGGCAATTTCACTCTTTCAACAAACATTTAGGGCCCTCGTTATGTGCAGGGGATCCTACCAGATGCCACAAAAGATGCCAAGATGTGCAGAAAGCCTCTGCTCCAGGGTGCTTACAGCCCCTTCCTGTGTCTCATTTTCTTTATCTAAAAATTGAAAAACACGGGATATGCCCCCACTTCCTCTGTCATTTTGGAGTTAGAATCAAGCGCGAAAGCCCGGGGCACGGCGCCTGGTACACAGAAGGCACTCAGTGCATCTGACAATGACATTGACAGTGACTTCGCTCTTCTGTCTTCAAGTACAGAGTGTCTTATTAACCAAAGTGTCATCAAGATGTGACTGTTAGCTTTCCAATTTTATTTAAAAACAAGACACTCATTATAACCCTTTCTGCTTATCCAAGGATATGAAATTTAAGAACCAAATAGATAAAATTCAACCTGTAAGTAACTCTGAGGAAGCGGGCAATGAGGGCACGTGCAGAAGAGGCCTGCCTGCCAGATTACTCTGCTCTCATGCCATTAAAAATATATAGTGAAGTGAAAGTATAGTCTATAGAAAAAGCGAAGAAGTGTAGTCTTGAATTATGCTAGAGAGGAAAAATGTAGGTCACAGAAAGACCTCTGAAAAAAATCACTACCTCCTGCCAACTTCGTTTCATGATCCGGAAAGGAAGGGAGGGGACCGAAGAGGCCACTCAGCGAGCGCAGTGGGTGGGCAGCAGCTCTGTGCGTTTCCCCCGTGACTCGTCAGTGTGGAAGGACAGACTTTGAGTCCTCGGAGCCCAGGGTCAAGGCACTGGGATCGGGTTGAAAACTGCTCACAGAAATGGCTTCTCGGCCAGTGCCAGTTGCCTACTTGGTGTCAGTGAAAATCTCAGCAGGATCCACTGACAAGAGAGGGGAACTGAACTCCCTGCATTTAGAGGCCATGGCTTGGTTGGCATCAGATGAAAGGGCAAAGCCCAAGAAATGGCCGCCCAAGAAATGGCCGCTTCTCATATAAATCCCTGTTACCCTTTTATGAGCTGAGTTCCTGGAGATTGCCCTGGTTGACCCCTCCTGCCTGAGCACCACGGGTCAGTTCAAGAGGCTGAGGGCCACCAAGGCACAGCCACTGAACGGGGAAGCATCTATCTGTCCTCAAACAATGGACAGCCCAGGTGGGAGGGAGGGCTTGGAACTGCCAGAAGGCAGGAGGAGGCTGTGTTTGCTGATATCTGAACACAGCTCTGTCTCTTCGGCCTCACAGACAAGGTGCTGTAGGCCCCTAAACAACAAGCAGACTGGGAGCAGTGCATTGTTGGTAACTAAGGAGAGGGCCAGGGGTAAGCTGGGGCAGGGTCCTTATCAGACATGAATACTTACTTAGCTTACAGTCAGAGCTGCGGGAGCAATGGCTTCAGAACCTTCCATCTCCTTCTTTCCAAGCTTCTCCATCTACCCAAGGTGATAATGGGTCCTGAGATGCAGCCGGCCTGGGCCAGTGGGGACTCTAAATATGGCTCCCGTGAGAAGACGGAGTAGCTGATTACAGCCAAGGGACAGGGTAGGAGCGAGAGCCTACCTGAGCAGTGGGAGGCATGGCAGGGGCATGAATGGAATGGCAGCAAAGTCTATCACCCAAACTGGTAATAATTGTTCCAGGACGACAGACATCAGCTGAGGCTGTTTGGGGCTGTCATGGGTGCTGTGGTCTGCCACCCAAATTCCTCCCATCTGGGCTGGGACACTCCTCTCTCCACTGCTGATGGCTCCAGCTTGCCCTCCGCTGAGAAAACTTTAGGTCACCTCCTCAGGTATAACACTCACCAAAGACCAGCTCTGGTAGGGGCACAAAGACCTGGCCCCTGTGCCTCAATTTGGGACAAATCTGAAAGGCCGCTCCAGCCCCAGAGCTCCCCACGGGATTGGTGGAGGCCTTTGCTGTGACTGTGTTGCCCTTCACCTTCCGCCTCTGCCTGATCTGCTTCCCTCGTCCCTCGCAGTGTTCCCGCTGAGAGAACTCCCCGGAAAACCTGCCCACAACTCTCCATCTCTGAACGTTTCTCAGGGAAACCCACCAAAGACAGCCGTGCCACAATGTGTGCAAGGAAGCTGATTCTAAAATGAGAATGTGGGGCCAGTGGGTGGAGGGTGGCATGCTTTCAGGGTTCTGCTTTAAGACTTTCATTGGTGGTAAAATGGAATGGAGGTCTGGGGGAAGGGCTGCACTAGCAAGGGAAATACCTCAGGTGGTTAAGAGGCCAGAGAAGTTATCATCACGAGGACTAGGGAATCAGATGGCTGTCCCAAAGGGCCGTGAGTGTGCTGGAGAAAGACAGGCAAAGTCTGAGGGTGACCAATTGCCATTTTAGTGGTGATTAGGCAAAGTATGAGAGCTGGCATGTAAAGAATTTCCATCTCCTGCATCTGGAGGGCAGGCAAAGCTCAGGATCAGGCTCAGGGCTTAGTCTCAAGGGTCACTGAGCTCCAGAGAAGATGGAATTCTCCACCTCAGCAAGTCTGCAAGGCCATCATTGTCAATGCTTGGAAAAGAGTGAGGACCTGAAACTTGGCATAGGGTTATTTGGGCCAACACGCTTGAGAATCATGAGGTTTCCTGAACCTTCTGGGTCTGCAGTATGGCTAATGTGTGGTATTCTATATGTCAGGAGCCTGGAAAAAAGTGAAGTGGAAATTCCAAAATTGCAAGGCACCCAGGGGAGGAAGGGATCAAAGGGCTTGGGCACGCTAGAGAGGTACACGTTGTCTAAGCCAGAAAGCCCACCAGCCATGTTCCATGAGAGGGTCTGGAAGAGCCTTCATCTGCTTAGGTGATAGGAATGGCGATGGGGTACCAGCACCATCGAGGAGCTCAGTGCTCTCCTCAGGCCGGGGCTGAGGGTAGGAGACCCTGGTACAGAATGGGGCTCCCTGGTAGCAATGGGAACAATAGAGTCCTGGCAGAACAAAGAGCAGCTGACAGGTGAGACCTGGGAACAGCAACGATGGGTTGGCAGTCCAGAGGCTTAACTACATAGCTGTGGAGCTACAGCTAATGGAATACGGCTGTCTTAGCGGCAGGATGGGGTGGCAAAGAAGGGTATTAACCAATCTCCACAACAACAACCATGAATCAAAGGTAAATGAGCAGGAGGCTGAGGGCAGCTGCCCCAATTAAAAAGCTACAATCCTGGCTTGGAGCCACATCCGACAGAGTGTGGAAAATTTACGATTACAGGTCAGATTGCTAAGGTGATCCACCTTGAAAATACAAAAATAAAAGGGCAGCGAACACGGGATGACAGATGGAAGGGATGGAAAGAGGAGGGAACTTTCAATATCCTGATCTGCCACAGTGAGAAGAGAAGAGATAGTCCCCATAGTGATAGAACAAGAAACAGAAGTTCAAATATATTAGTTAAATTTACTAGTAGAGTACTGAATCTAGTGCTATAGATATATTGGGAGGGGGCAGTGGGGTGGTAGGAGGGGTAAGTGACCTACATCTCCATCTGTCAAGGCAACAATGTCTAAAGTTAATGATTGAAGAATCAATCATATAAGCTGTTGAGTTAGAGGCATTGGAGGTAACCGCTAGGAAATGAACTGAAAACAGTACCTCTTCTCCCCTAACCAAAGGGGTATAAGTGTTGTCTTTGGGTTGTACTGGGGTGGAAAGAGATGGGGTAGAGACTTGGCCTGTGGCTTTCTTTCATAAGCTCTTATATACCCTGATTTTTAATCAAGTGCATGTATCCTTTTGGAGCATTTTAAAATACTAGTAGAAAAAGAGGTGAAACAGAAACCCCTGTATTGTCAAGCCATGAATGCTCGGTTCTCCTGTAACCAAAAATTGAATGATCACGTGGAATTTGTTATTTGTTAAATCGTCTTCTGTGACAGTGAATTAACTAAAAAGGGCTGGAGAGAGAACTATGAAGTACTTGGTTTCAAATTCAAAGAAAGGGCAGTTTAGAACTGCAGTATCCTTGCCACCCAGAATTACTGTGTGTCAGGCACTCTCACAAGTCTGCTCTTGGGGCGTAAAGACCAGGAAGCAGCGGCGGGACTGGAATCGGCCCTGGAGAGGAAGGCCTAGCACATGATGGGTTCGAGGTGAATACCTTGCCATCCAGAGAAGACATGATTTCTGCAAAAAGAGACAGGAGCTGTTCAAGTTTTCGCATGGTCTTGCCTCAGTCTTCGGGGAGCGGGTCAGTGATGAAACACCAGGCACAGACTCAAGTCAGGAGGCCCTGGTTGGGGGTTGTTCCTTCTGACCCTTGCAGGTTGTGTGACACCAATCCCTCCCTCCCCCCCAGCCAGTTACTTAGCTTCCGCGAGCCTCAGTTTCCCCATCTGTGAAATAAGGTTAATAAAACCTCCTCCCAGAGTAACCTAGGGGTCAGTGAGAATAAACACACAATACACAGCATCCTGCCCACTGCGTGGGAGGAGGCCAGGGAGGGTGAGGAGGGTGGAGTCTGCCATCACCAGGCCTCAGGAGGGCCCGTGGGCTGATTTCCAAGCCTGTGGGACCCGGATGCCACCAAGACTATGAGGAAGGGAGGCCCTGACTGGCTGGGAGAAGACAGGGGTACTGAATCTGGTTGACCCAAGAAAGAGGTCACCTGACAAGGTCTCTGTACCCAGACAGCATTCTGTCAGCTACCTGGCTGGATGCCTTACAACTTCGTAAATAATCAAAGGGCATTGAATCATAGAGAATCATAGAGAACAGCTTCTTTGTGCTAATTTTATTTCCTAGGACAGCTTGGCTTGACTGTTTCCATGTGTTTTCAGAGTAACCCTGATTTCTACCTAATTTCTCCGTTGGATGCTAGAGGCAGAGAGAGGTTAAGTGATTTGCCCATAAGCTCTTGATGTGGTTACTTTTTATAGGGGTGGAGTCTTGTTGGCTACATCAGGGCCTCCTCTATAGTAATCCTTCAGCAAGGGCCAGGGAAAACTGTGAGGTTTGCAGATAGAGAGACTTGCTATTCCGTTCCCGCTCAGAACAGAAAGCCCACCGGCCTAGGCTAAGTCTTGGTTTCTCCACCTGTCAAATGGGCTAAATGCCACCTAGCCTGTGAGACCATCGAGAGGCACATAGCAAATATGTATCAGTTCTCAGCGATGCCTGTCATGCCCTGGGGACACAGTACGTGGTGCTATTATTTTGTCGTCTGCGTACAGAAACTGAAGATTGGCAAACCCCTTCAAAATCCTACTTGGGTGGTTTCTCTGTAGCCTTGATTTCACAGACCAGTCAGATTTCAAAAAATAAGGGACTGACACAGGGTTGACAACTCTCGTTTTGCTGAGTGAGGTCATTAAAGACAAACTGTCATCCATTAGCAACAAACTTTCATAAAAGAAGGGGTATTTTAACACACACAGAGACTAGAAATGCCAGAATATCAGAATAAAGGACAGTCTTTCAAAATTGGGTACAGCTCAATTTGTAAAACACTCACTATGTTATTTTTCTCATTTCTCCACAGATTGGTGGAAATTTTGTCCTAAACTGACAGGTGTCTGCAGACCTGCACTGGGCAAGCACTGCCTCAGTTCCTTCGGTCCTCAAAACAACGAAATAAGGAAGACAGACAAAGAATTGTAGCATTATTCCCATTTTTCAGGTGAGCAAACTGAGCCAAGAAGAAAGGAACTAACTTGTGATGCTCCTTAGAGCTGAAAATTTCTGTTCTATTATGATCATCATTTTCATCATCATCGGAACCCATAAGGGGTTGCTTGCTAAGTGCCAAACACTGTGCTAAGTCCCTTTAAGCATCGCCTCAAATTATCCTTACAGAAGGCCTGTGACTGAGGGTACTATAATCTCCATTTCTATAACGCATAAAATGTAGGTTAGAAAGTTGTCCAATGAAGGGGCGCCTGGGTGGCTCCGTCGGTTGAGTGTCCGACTTCGGTTCAGGTCACGATCTCCTAGTCTGTGGGTTCGAGCCCCGCATCGGGCTCTGTGCTGACAGCTCAGAGCCTGGAGCCTGCTTCAGATTCTGTGTCTCCCACTCTCTCTGCCCCTCCGCTGCTCATTCTCTGTCTCTTTCTGTCTCAAAAATAAGTAAAAACATTTTTAAAAATTAAAAAAAAAAAGTTGTCCGATGTCACTCATTTGGTAAGTGACAGAGCCAGGGTTCAAACCCAAATTCAGACAACTCCTAAGCTGTTGCATTTTGCAGATCACATCTTCCCAAAGTCATCAGCTAGAAAGAGGGAAAACTGGTTCCAGTCCTAAACCTTCAGACTCCTGGCCCACTGTTCTTCCCCAACATGAAAGATTTGAGGAACCCCCTGCAGAAAACAGGGACCTCTGCCTCTCCCTGCTGCTCCCACTTGTCCAGACCCACCATCACTTGGCTCCAATGCCTTTGATGGTGGGAACCCAGGACTGGGAGTCAGAAGCTGAGTGAAGAATCCAGAGTAACTGCCCTGCCGTTACCTGCCAGATTTTCATGACCAACAATGAACCAAGGGTCCGTGCCTCTTCTGCCTATGAAACATTCAATCAGACAAGGCAAAAAAGCTCTTATCTTACTATTTTTTTTAATATAATTTATTGTCAAGTTGGCTAACATACAGTGTATACAGTGTCCTCTTGGTTTGGGTGGTAGATTTCTGTGAATCCTCACTTACGTACAACACCCAGTAGTCATCCCGACAAGTGTCCTCCTCAACGCCCATCACCCATTTTCCCCTTTCCCCTGCACCCCCCTCAATAACCCTCAGTTTGTTCTTTGTATTTAGAGTCTCTTTTTTTAAATCATTTTATAGCTTTATTTTTTTAATATGAAATTTATTGTCAAATTGGTTTCCATACAACACCCAATGCTCATCCCAACAGGGGCCCTCCTCAATGCCCATCACCCACTTTCCCATCCCTCCCCCCATCAACCCTCAGTTCATTGTATTTAGAGTCTCTTATGATTTGCCTCCCTCCCTCTCTGTTGGTAACTGTTTTTCCCCCTCCCCTTCCTCCATGATCTTCTGTTAAGTTTCTCAGATTTCACATATGAATGAAAACATGATATCTGTCTTTCTCTGACTTTCTTATTTCACTTAGCATAATACCCTCCAGTTCCATCCACGTTGTCACAAATGGCAGCATTTCATTCTTTCTCATTGTCAAGTAGTATTCCATCATATATATAAACCACAATTTCTTTATCCATTCATCAGTTGATGGACACTTAGGCTCTTTCCATACTTTGGCTATTGTTGAAAGCGCTGCTATAAATATTGGGGTACATGTGCCCCTATGCATCTCCACTCCTGTATCCTTTGGATAAATTCCTAATAGTGCTACTGCTCATACCTTTCTCTTTTAATTTTTTTAATGTTTATTTATTATTGAGAGAGAGAGAGAGAGACAGAGCATGAACAGGGGAGGGGCAGAGAGAGAGAGAGAGAGAGAGAGAGAATCCAAAGCAGGCTCCAGACTCCGAGCTGTCAGCACAGAGCCTGATGCAGGGCTCGAATTCACAAACCATGAGATCATGACCTGAGCCGAAGTCAGATGCTTAACCAATTGAGCCCGCCAGGCTCCCCCTTGCTCATACTATTCTTAATGGATTAAGACTCTAGCAAATTCTGAGGGAGGTGGTGTTCTCCAATGCTACTCTATAGAATCTGTTGTGACCCAGATTAGGAGTGAAAACTGCATCCACGTTCTCTGTCTGGATGGACAGTGCCCATTGATAAGTAAAGACTGCAGTGGGGAGTGAGTAGTTTGTAACCTTCCAGTTAACTGAATTAAATGTTAGACACAGTATGTTGCTGGGAGCCAGGTGGTATAAATATCTGCCCTTCACCTGGCTCTTCAGGTGGCCCCAATGCAGGCTTTCCCACAGTCACAGGGTGAGGAGCCCAGGGGCCTAGCAGCTGTGCCCTGCAGGAGCCCACGCACACATACACTCGCCTCCCCCCACCCCCACCCCCACCCCTCCGCTTCTGGTCCAGCTCTGGGGATGTGGGACAACAGAATTCCCTGCTCCAGGGCCTGAACTGGCTTCTCACCCAAACTGTGAAGGTCAGGGTGTGGCTGAGGCATGAAAAGAGGACCACTGTGTTAAGGTACACCTGCAGACCGAATACCCCTGTTCCTTACCCCGCCTCACACGGTCAGGTGCTTGCACCTGTCTTGCACCCAGCCCTTTCCCACCAGCGCCAGCAGGAGAATGGGGATTTAGTCTCTAAGCAAATTACCAGAATGGATTCTGACCTTCAGGTCCCCGGGCTCAGTGGAGGGGGGTGGGGTGGCACATGGGATGAAAGCGGGGTTCGGTGAAATCTGTAGGAGGACCAGCGAGGTCCCCCCCCTTTCCCCAACTGCCGCAGGACACTTCAGCCAGGCAATTGCCCTCCAGAAAGGAGCCAGACTCATCCTTGCTGGAGAAACTGAATAGATGCCAAGAACAGACCTTGAGAGACTGGCACATGGGGATCCTCCAATGCAGTGGCCGGCTGGTCCTCTGCTCGTCCGTGCTACAACAACATTCCCCAGGCATGAAGCGGGTGGCTTACTCCATTCTTTCTCCTCCCCCCTTCTGCTGCGCTTACAATCACACACCTCTGTGCCGTCCTGCCATCCTCCAGAACTCTTCCGGAAAGCTTGCCAATTGCATGCTTTGTCCTTTCTCTAACCCCTTCTCTTCCACCTGACAGCCTCGCCTCCTTTGCCTTTAATAGAAACCACCGGAGAGAAACACCCTCATTTCCACCCCACCCCCGTAGAGCCACAGCTGCCTGGGCATCGGCTTCTTCCCTCTGCTCTGGTGGACGCAGCTCCCCTCCTCCTGCCTGGGGCCCTCCCCCTTGCCCCCACTCAGGGACTGTGTTCCTGCAGCATCTCCTGCATCAGCACATCGCCAGCCTCTGCCAGCCTCTCCCAGTCTGGTCGGGCATCCCACCAGCAGGCAGTCTTCCTTCTTTATGTATGTATGTATGTATGTATGTATGTATGTATTTAAAATGTTTATTTATTTTTGAGAGAAACAGAGAGACAGAGTGTGAGCAGGGGAGAGGCAGAGAGAGAGGGAGACACAGAATCCGAAGCAGGCTCCAGGCTCCGAGCTGTCAGCACAGAGCCCGACGCGGGGCTCGAACTCACGAACTGTGAGATCATGACCTGAGCCGAAGTTGGATGCTAAACCAACTGAGCCACCCAGGCGCCCCCAGTCTTCTGTCTTTAAATGCCATTCCCTCCCTCCCATCCCTGACCAGTTGCTTGGGTTCTGTCCCTCCTCACAGCAAGACACTGACGACCGTGGCCACACTCACCAGCCCCTTTTCTGACTTCCCACTCACTCTTTTAAATGTACTGGTTAAAACCTTTCAGATGATTTCTCATCTGTGGTCCCTGATACTCCAAAACTGAGGTGCATTTGACTATTCAATTGCTCTGTTCCAGTTTGTTCCAGCAGGGCGGTTGTCTGGGGGGTGCCCACCAGACTTGGGTCATGCTGATGTCTCTCCAGGGCGGCTCCGCACGAACCTCTGCTGGTGCTGTTGGGTCTCCCTTGTTCCACACCGGTTTTGATATGAATTTCTTCGTCTCAGGTTTCCGCACATCTGGACACATGCGTGGTATGGTTTTCCCATTTCTCCACATCTCTTTCCCCACCAGGCAGACACAGCCTTCTCACTGTGCACCCACGACCCTGAGTACAGCGAGCGTCTCCAGTCCCATCAGCAAAAGAGATCTCTTTGTTCTCCTGGTTCTTCTGTCACATACCAGTAAACAGAGTCACAGAGGGATGGCTGTGCCTTTAAAATTTGACAGTAAGAGGAATAACATTTAGAGCCTGGGACTCTGTGCTGAAATCTTGGGAGCTGCACTGATAAAGTTTTCCGGGGAATATTGGCGCAAGAGTAGAAAGAATATAATTGAATATACCACACTAAATATATGCCAAAAATTAAGCTATTTTTACAATTGAAAAAAGAAATAATTATTTAATTTCTGATGACTATCTTCCTCCCTCCTTCCCTCCCTCCGTCCCTCCCTTCCTTCTCATCTTTTCTTTTTCCTTCTTTTCTCCTCTTCCCTTCTTTTGCTGTTTCTTCTTTCCTCTTCCTGATGCTCAGGGGAGTGAAGAAAGCTCTACCTCCATGGATACTATTTTTCTCTGGCAAACCTTCTGCCCTTCTGAAAGCTTGAGGGGATAGTTGTAATTTAGGCAGATCGTTTCCTTAATCATTTGCCTTTTTCCTACGCTTCCCTCCCTCCCTTCTTTTATTTGTTAACACAGAATAACCCCAAAACAAATGGACAACAAGCCAAATAATCCATTAATTAATTTATTTTGAAATGACAAAAGAGCGCCGATTATGAACGGCAGGCCTCTCGTGTCCATCTTTCCTGTCCCATTTGGGGGGGTGGGATTTTCCCCTTTGGTTTCCATTAAAGTGCGCACCTTGCCTACATTTTAAGGGCCTCAGGAGATGGAAATGCCCTGACTTTTCTTAAGGGTCTATTTCCCATAACTTAATCAGTTTGGAAATGAAACATTCTTTATCCCCCAGCTTCTGTGTTTTAGATCGCCCTAGGCTGTCTGTCCTCTTCCACCTGGGGATCAAAGCACATTGGTGGGGGAGACGCACATGTTGCTTGAAAAGGGCTTCATTTCCCCCTGACCCCTACTCCCCCCCCCCCATTTTATTTGATTTCTCTTCAGGCAATAATCCCTACCTCCGTCTTCATCAACATGTCATGGCTTTTTCCCTAGGGTTGGCGTATAAGGTGTCCTAGTGAAAGTAAAGAAGGGACAGGGACTTCTTGACTCTTTTGAAGCCTTTCCTGAGAGCTATGAGAAGGCAAGGCCTTCCCTGGGGAGGTGGGCCATAGAAGATAAGGGCGGATTTCCCACCTGCAGGTGTGAGGCTCCCAAGTACACACTCCAGGTGTGTGGGAAGTAGATACTGCCACCTCCCAATCACACACAGAGAGCTGCTTTTAAAAAAAAAATTTTTTTTTTAATGTTTACTTATTTTTGAGAGAGAGACGGAGCAGGGGAGGGGCAGAGAGCGAGAGGGAAACAGAATCCAAAGCAGGCTCTGGGCTCTGAGCTGTCAGCACAGAGCCTGAGGCAGGGCTCAGACCCACAAACCGTGAGATCATGACCTGAGCCGAAACAGAGCGCTGCTCTCTAAGACCAAAGGTTCAGGTATGGCCCGTGTGTCCAGCTATCACAGCTGGCTTTATCCCTGGACGCACTGACATCTGAGAGGCAAAGCGACCACAGGGTCCGGCAGTGACTCGGCAGCACGGCCTCTCCCCTGCCATCTCCTGCTGGTCTCGTTCATGTAACTTCTGGACTCCTGACCCAAGACGTAAGGTCCAAGACTACCCAGAATATCTTGTTGCCCCGCCCCCACATCTCCCAAAATGTGTTTGAGTTTGCCTGATTTTCACGTGTACCTGCATGTCCCCATCTCCCCGAGAAAGCATTTGTAGGAAGAGGTGGGAGAATGGATTACAAAATCAAAGAAGCAATGATCAGGTAGGACAACTCCCCAGAGTTTGGTAATCCCTAATCTAACCTACGTGGCCCTTGATGAGAGAGAAGAACGTAGAAAACAAAAAATTCCGTGGGTGGGGACTGAGGATGAAACCATGTGTTGCTAAACACCCATTGTAAAGAATGCATTAAAAAAAACTTGGTTTACAACAGATTAATTTAGGGGGAATAATTATCTCCATTCCTCTTCTTACTTAAGAATGTCTTCCAAAGTCAGCATGGCCTAGTGGCTTGGAGCCTCTGGGCCAGGCTTCCTCTCACCAGCTAGTTTTACAAACTCTGTGAGCCCTGCGTTCCTCATTAAGCTATTAATACCTTTCTCATATGGTCAAAGCTGGGACTCTGGGTCAGTACCAGTGAGGTCCCTGCTCCCTTTTAGTAAGCAAAGGTCATAGGCCAGACAGGGACAAGCTCTGCTCACCAGAGGACAGCTTAGGCTTCAGAGGTGCAACAGTCTTGGCTGAGCCCTATCTGCGCAACCCAAAAGAGACCCACAGAGGAAACGGGAGGCTGGACCAAGCTTCAGCTCCGGCCTGAGGGAATGATTACAAAGGCCTAATTACAAAGGCAAACCCTGTGGGATACGCCTGACAAATGGTCCCATGGCTTCTGCTTGAATCTCTCTAGCACAGGGAACTCACCACCTCCCAAGGTCGCCTTTCAGTGACTTGTAATCTGCTACCTTCTCTTCCTCTGGGCTCTCAGGGAGCAAGCTTGCCCCTCTTACACACATAGGCTGGCACCTCAGATACTTGAAGACAGTTGTCCTGTCTCCCCTTAGCATTCTCTGTTCCAGGATCCTTCTTCCTTGAGCTGCTCCTCATGAAGCTTGAATGAAATAGGAGCTGGGTGTTCCCCCAGCTGGCATCTGGTATGTATCTGATGAAACTGCCATTATTAATAACTGCTCCCCTTGAGTGAGTGATGACGATGTCTGTGATGCTCTCTCCTGGAGGACCCATGGCCCCAGTCAGGTCTGCAGCTGTATTTAGCAGGTGTCAGGAAGACCTGTGTTCTGATAGATTATCCCCAGCAGGGTCCAGATTGGAAGTGAAGTAGGAACTAGAAAGATCTTGTGTTTCTACCCCTTCCTTGCTTCAGTTCTTCCTCCTTCCCACACTAGTTGCGCTGAACTCCACCAGCTCCCTTCTGAGGTCCATTCAGGCTCCCTGTTCTCACTTCCTCATGTAAGGCCTGGGGTTTCAACCTGTTTTCCTCTTCTCTTGATGGCTGCCACTGCCCCCTTTATCCCTGGGATTCAGTTCCTCCTGCAGCCTGGCCCCTGTCCCCACCAGTTTTTGTCCGCTTGTCTCCAGGCAAACGCATGGGCTTCTGAGGCCTAAAGACATGACTGCGCACGCTTCAGGAAGCCATCAGCATGGGAGAGTGGCAGAGGGCTAGGAGGCAGGAAGATCCCACAGTTCTAGAAACACCTGTTTCCAGATGCCCTTCTGAGACAGAAAATGGTAACTCCATTGGCTTCCATCTTCTTATTCCAAGAGGGACAATCCTACCTGATCACTCAAGCAATCAGGGATAGAAAAATCATAAGGGCAGGAAAATGGCAACCAGGGAGCCTGGGAGTGTTCTATATGGCAGAGTGGCTAGCCAGCATCAGGGGCCATATCTATGGCCAAGCAAAACAGGGGGGGAATGGAGTGGGCTACTCAAAGGACCTCAGTAGAACCAATGCATCATGAGCCAGTGGCTCTAACTTTCTAAGAAATTCTGCCTCATGCTGACCTGGCCCAAGCTGACATATTTTACACACATTGTACAATAGGCGTGTGGGGGCTGCTGGTGCTTGGTCGTCAAAGGCATAGACATGACTCCTGCTCACTGTCCTTCACAATCAGAAGGGACCGTGTCTCTTTGCTTAACCAAAGGCCACACACAAGGTAAAAATAATAGTAATAATATATATGTATATATATTATTATTTGTATATTATTACATATATTATATATATATATATATATATCAGCCCACAATATTATATCATCCATGTGCTTATTTTTTATCTGGAATTAGGAAACTTTTTGGCTTAAAGAGAACAATTTTTGTGTTAGAAAAATTTAAATATATTTATTTTTCTTCTTTTTTTTTTCTTTTTTTTTTTTTTTTTTTAATTTTTTTTTCAACATTTTTTATTTATTTTTGGGACAGAGAGAGACAGAGCATGAACGGGGGAGGGGCAGAGAGAGAGGGAGACACAGAATCGGAAACAGGCTCCAGGCTCCGAGCCATCAGCCCAGAGCCTGACGCGGGGCTCGAACTCACGGACCGCGAGATCGTGACCTGGCTGAAGTCGGACGCTTAACCGACTGCGCCACCCAGGCGCCCCGAAAAATTTAAATATATTTAAATAAAAGAGACTGAATTTGGATGGAAAACAAAAATTTTTTTGTGAATATACCCTAACATTTGTGGGTAGAAACAAGAATTGGTGTTAGAAGCTTGAAAATATTAGAGTGCTTGCTTCACTGGGTCTTTTTTTTTTTTTTAAGTTTACTTATTTTTGAGACAGAGAGAGACAGAGCATGAACGGGGGAGGGGCAGAGAGAGAGGGAGACACAGAATCGGAAGCAGGCTCCAGGCTCTGAGCCATCAGCCCAGAGCCCGACGCGGGGCTCGAACTCACGGTCCGCGAGATCGTGACCTGAGCCAAAGTCGGACGCCCAATCGACTGAGCCACCCAGGCGCCCCACACTGGGCCTTTTTTAATGTCTCTTATAAACTAGGAAATAAAGACTGAAAGTTACATGTGAGTCACTGATTCTGCCATATGTTTCTTGAGCAAATAGAAAATGAAGACAAGTGATAAAAAGATGCCCTTTCCTGTTACCTTCCTAGAAGCCGTTTCCTCTTAAAAAAATGAGCCTCATGAAGCATAAATCCCATGATGTGAGGTAAATTTCCTTCCCTTTAGCCACATGTCAGAAGTGTTTGCCTTCCAAAATTCAAGTGACCCGCGGTGTTTCCTAAACTAGAACAACTGTATCCAGGAAGTGTGCCTGGGCCAGGCCTGTGTCCACGGGGCTTCTTCCTGGGATGTGGGAGCATGTCATAGAGAACGGCAGGCAGGGTCCTGCAGGGATAGCTTGGTGAATGCACGGGTGCCCCGCGTGGGCATATGTGTCTACCCTATGGTAAGCACGCACAATTAGGCACACATATATATTTATAAATACATCTGTGTCAAGGCTTTATGTTTACGTATGTGTATAGACATGAATTTGCACACCATATGTCTATTAGGAACCTACCATATGTTCAGAACCAACTGTTTTAGCAAACTTTGAGTCACTGCTTTCAAGGCATTCATAGTCTACTTAACAGTTGGTAAGAACATTCTGGGCAAGAGGAGTGGGCAGGAGCGTGTGGGAGCCGGCTGCACCAAGGCCCCGCCTGGCATCTCTTGCTAGAGCAGAGGGAGGAAAACATGGGAGGGAAGCACGAGAAAGAAGGGCTAGAGGAGGGCCCGTGGGGAGGAGGGAAGCAGCAGTGTCTGCCGGCCATCCATACACCTTTCTGGGGCGGGGACAGGTGCTGGGCTCTAGGGAGGCAGGTGACAGTGTCTCTGGTCCTTGCTGCCCCAGACCGGGGAGCATCCCTTCTCCTAGGACTGATCTCTCCACTGGGCTCTGAAGCCCAGTCTCTCAGGGACCTGGGACCACCCTCTATTAACGCTCCCATCATCCAGAATGGTGTCAGCTTGTCCTCCTTGCCTTCTTCCCCCTGGGACAGACTGCTCAAGGCTGTCGATCCTGCCTCCCCACGCTGTTTCCCTCTGTGTATTCCCTCTGCTTCCATTCGCAGCCGCGTTTCCTAACACACTTGCTTACCTTCTGTGGTCTTTATTTCCCCCCTTGCGTACCTTCACTGAGTCTGAGCCAACCAGCCTCTGCAATCCCCACCCCCGCCCCACGTCTGCTCTGGCCTAGGTCAGCCCCTAGACACCCTCCACCCTCGAGCTGCCCGGCCCCTCCTGAGCATCTGACAGAGTTCACAGGGCCTCCTGCTCAGCAACCTTCCCCCTGTCCCTCCTTTGGCTCTGGAGATAATGCTGTCTCCTGGCGGCCTCCTCTCTGGAGACCAGTCGGATTTGGGGCTCTCCATCCTCCCTGGGCCTCTCGTGTTGGTGTCTGTCCATCTGCCATCCATCTAGGCCACCTCCAGTCTATCCTCACCTCTCTATGGCTGTGTTTCCCAACGCTGGCTGCTTGTCAGAAGGAGCACCTGGGAACTTGTAAAATATCCTGAAATGAGGACCCACTGCACAGCAATTGATACAGAATTTCTGGGGATGGGGTTCAGATCCCTTTTTTTTTAAAGCTGCCCAGCTGATTTGGATGGGAGTGAAAGGCTGAGACCCACTGCCCTACAGGCTTCCTCAGCTCCCCACTCCCTTCCAAACTCTTAACTCCAAGCCTGATTTCTCCTCTGATCTCCCAATTGTGTATCTGACTTCCTTCCTGCTTATTACAGCCACTGGGATCTCCAACTGGCTCCTCATCACAAAAGACTCAAAACAAGCCTTTCCTTTCCCTCGGCCTGCCCCTCCTCCGTGTTCCCCTGCTTGCTGAATGGCATCAACCTGTTCTCAGTCACCCAGGGCTGAACCCTGGGCTTGCCTCAGACTCTCCTCCTGCCCCCACACATCCAACTGGCCACTCAGCCCTGTGACTCATTTTTAGCCTGCCTTTTAATTACTTTTTAAGTACTTCTCGAATTGGATCCTTCTTTTTCTTTCTTTTTTTTTTCTGAGTTTATTTTTATTTATTTTTGAGAGAGAGATACAGAGCAAGCAGGAGAGGGACAGAGAGAGAGGGAGACAGAATCCCAAGCAGGCTCCGCACCGCCAGCACAGAGCCAGATGAGGGGCTCGAACTCACAAACCGTGAGATCGTGACCTGAGCCGAAATCGAGAGTTGGACACCTAACCAACTGAGCCACCCAGGCACCTCGTGGATCTTTCTTTTTCATCCTCTCTGACCCTACCTACCTCAGTCCAGGCCCCTAGCCTGTCTCACCTGAGCTATTAAACAACCTCCAACCTGGCCTCCTTCTCCCCAGCCTCTTTCCCCTTCAGTCCCCTGCACAGCTAACATAGGGATGCTTGTACCCACACATGGGATCGTGCTATTCTCTGCTGAAAACTTCCAGTGCCATCCATGCCCTGCAGGCAGCCCCTGCGCTCCTGCTCTAACCCTGCTCATGGTCCAGCCTCCTGGTTCCTGCCTCTTGCCTGCACCTGCTCTGACCTGCTTTGCGATCCCCCGTGTTCCCTGCTCTCCTGCGTCTCCTGCCTGTCCCAGGCTGCTCCCTCTGTCTGGATTGCTCCCCTTCTGTTTCTTATTCAGCCTTCAGACCCACATAGGGATGACCTCTTCCTAAAGCCTTTCATGACTTCTCCCACCACCCTGTAGAGTTGTGCCCTATCACTGCCACCTCCCCAGGGCAGAGAAGACATCATTTATCTCTGAGCAAAGTAAAGTGGGACCTTGACCGGAGTGGGAGCTCAGGAAATGTTTGTCAAAGGAATAAATGAATGAATGAACGAATGAATGGAGAGCAGTCAGACAACAGTGGAGCGGGTGTGGCCACCGTGTAGGAGACTAAGAAGGAAGATGCTAAGCCCACGGTGAGATGTCCAAGATCATCCCACCTTCAAACCTGCTAGACAATTTGCTTTGTGTTCTGTAGCCTAACGGGAGTGTTATAAAAGCACAAACAGTGCTTTACTGTCCTGATATATAAAATGGGGACAATAATATCCATTTAGCAGGAGTGCCATGAGGATCGGAGAAGGTAACGGAGGTGAATGTGCTTTGAAAATTATAAATGACTGTTCGAACACGAGTGATGGGTATCCAGTGTCGTCGCTTGGCAGAAGTCTCCATGCCAGTGGCTCACAGAATGCCCAGTGTGGATAGGTTGCACACAAATGATGTCATGGTGGCCCTGTCTGCCGGTCCCCAGGGAGGTCAAATCTGCACTTGGAGCGTGCGCCTTCGCACTGTGACAAATCCCTGTGGTCAGAGAGGAGGATGCAGGGTTTGAAGTCCAGCTCCTTAACTGGCCCGAAGGCCCACCGAGTAATAAGCGTGACGCCCTTTGGTGCGCGCCACCAGGAGTTCTGCTCTCTCGACCTGTGGCTGACAGCCCGCAGGGCCTTAAAAATAGCTCTGGGAAGATATTTTTAGTGCACCATCCTGAGGCGTGGCTGGAGCCCGTGGCCTCCTGTGACGCATGAAAATTGTTTTGGCGTTGTTTGCAAGTGATTCAGACAGCTGGTTTGGGACTTCAGGGGTGTAAAAATAAAAACAAAGTGGGGGAGGCTGGGTTCCAGCCACAGGGCATCCCCCACCCCCACAACCTCTGAATAATTGCTCATGAGAAAGTTTAATTTGAGCCTTGGTTCTCTAGAGAGTGCAAAAATCACAGCTCTACCTGGAGGGCCTCGGCCTCCGGCCGGAGGGCAGGGCAAAGAGCAGAGTAACCCATTTTTCAGGTCAGAAGGGGAGGCTGTGCGAGCTCCCCAAGTCACCCCGAGTCCCCAGACTGTACATGGCCGGGCACCTTTGGATCCATGTCTAATTCTAAAGGCCTTGTGGTTTTGCTGATCTCCTGACTACATGACCATTGTGAAACTTGCAAAGTGCTTCCATAGACAGCCTCTCACTTGCTCCTCATCCAAGGCAACATTATGATTCTAATTTTACACGTGAAGAAACTGAGGCTCAGAAAGCACCTTCTCATGCCTGGTAAGCCCTCAGGACACAGCAGGGCCCTCAGACTCCAAATCCCTCACCTGCTCAGGGTAAGCCTTCACGGGAGGCTCTCCTTGTGAGGAGGGAGGCCATGGACACAGACCCCGTGACACCTGGCAGGCTGGGAGGGGACAAATGTGTCCATCCTCCCACCCTCGCAGATACCTCCCAGGGACTGGGAAGCAAATGCAGAGAGAACAAAGCGGGGCCTCCGTGGAAAAGGCGGGCAGGGCAGACTATGGGCTCCCCCACTGGCTGGTGTCCTGCTGCTCCTGGGAGAGCCTGCTGGGCAGCACCGGGGAAGCAGCGAGCACTGTAACCTGAGCCATGTGGTGGCCCAGTCACTTCTGCTCCCACCTCAGCTCCCCACATGGTGCATCAAGGTTCAGTCCCTGGTTATCCAGGGAAATGGGATGTCCAATCAACTTTGGATGTTGTGCGAGGAATAGCTAATAAAACGAGTGCCCCGTGGGGCTACATCATCCTCTGTAGGATCAGCAATGCAGGCGGACTCAGAGAACATGCCATTGGTTGCACCTCATCATGCACGCTCATAACATGCAGAAGTAGGAGAGTCAAAGCCACGTGAAATCCCGCAGTGCAGAGCTGTTTAATGTTGGGTGACCGTCACTTAGCCCAGGCGTGTCCTTGCATGTGTAAGAATGTATACAATTTTACATAAATGGGAAAACACTGTACAGGAAATGAAAACTTTTCATTTGCTTTCAGTAGTCAATCATACCCACAAATACAAGTCTGTATAATTGTAACTACTGTGCCCAATTCCATTGGACAAATGCACCTTATTTTAATCAGTATTCTTCTTTTTCTTAATGTTTATTTATTTTTGAGAGAGTGAGACAGAGCATATGCTGGGGAGGAGCAGAGAGAGAGGGAGACACAGAATCCAAAGTGAGCTCCAGGCTCTGAGCTGTCAGCACAGAGCCTGATGCGGGGCTTGAACTCAAGAACCATGAGATCATGACCTGAGCTGAAGTCGGACGCTTAACCGACTGAGCCACCCAGGCGCCCTTAATCAGTATTCTTCTGATTGCAGTTTGCATTGGGTTTCATATCTTGATCATCTTTCACCATTCTTAAACCTTTGGGTCAAAATAACCCAAAGTACACAGAGATTAACCTTCATTTTGCCCCACCATTATATTACTATTTAATGGCAGAAAAGGGAAAAATGATAGTAATACGAGAGTCTCTAGCCTGCAATGTCTCAGGCAACTTCCCAGCTTCTCTCTTTAAATGCAAGGAACTCTGCACTATCTTTGTAATTCTTACCGTAACTAAGTTGACTTGATGAAACGCCGGTCTAATTTTAGGGCCTTATCTTACCTAGATGTCACTCATCTGAGCCATTCCAGCTACCAGAGGGACAGGAGAGAGATGCTGCAATCCCTCGATGTGCTGCTGAAGCCCGGTTCTACCACCTGTTGCTTGCAGCCCCCCACTAGTAGCCTCCTTGCCTCTGAGTTCACTTCCCTTGTGAGGTTATTCTTTAGGGCCAAATGCAGTGATGTGCGTGAAAGCAATTCTTTTTTAAAGGCTATATAAACCACAGAAAGATTGTTTTATTAACTACAGGGGGTAGCCAGTGGTTGCTAACCTTTTTCAAATATAAGCCTGCCTTTTCAAAGTAAAAAGATTCCACGGAGTCCTGGCAAACATCTATTAGGCACCTAGTCAGTGCCGGCCTTGAACGAGGTGCTAGGAGTACAGCGACAGCCACCGATTCCTCTTTCCTGGAGCTGAGAGTCATTGCATAGTAGTGTCCCTTGTAGTATCCCCCTGGGCAAAGAAAGTGCATGAGCCTGGTGTGAATTTAGAGCTATTTTTAAATGAATGTTTACTTTGTTAGTTCCAGTCAGCTCTGTGGTACACTTGAAAAATTATGTATGTTTGCAAAACATAGCACTCATTTAGTCAGAGACAATGCTTGATTCATAAATGGATTTGCAGACCCCTTGCAATAATGTGGAGCCTTCCACCCCCCAGCCCTCCACCGCAGCCCAGAATTCTGTGGCCCCAGGCCTTGGGCTCTGGAGGGTTATACTAAGGTTCTAGACACTTCCTGCTCACGCATGGAATTTGACACCTGTTTGAACTCTTTTTAGGCCCGGATTCAAGCCATAACTTCACCCCAATCTTTGGAATTCAGCAAATTTATCAGCTCTGTAGGGAAAAGATAGGGGAGTCTCCATAGAAAAGCCTCAGGATACCAATTAGGAGGAGCTAAAGGTAGGAGCTCCTCAGTCCCTGGGAGAAGTCGGCGAGAGGCAGTGGCAATGCGACTTTGGGGACTAAGTCCCGTTGTGACCAAAGCAGCCTTTGTTGCTAATTTTGTCCTTAATGCTATTTATGGATTTTAAGAGGATCCTTCTGGGCATGATAGTCTTTGGATGGCTCTTATAGGCAACACAGAGGAATAAGAGTAATTCTCAAAGAGAACGTGTTCGATGTAGCACTATGGACCACAAAAGGTTGAAAAGGACCTCTGGGATTTTGATTCCAGTATTTTGTATATGGGAAAACTGGAGTTCAGGTACAGAGAGGAGAAGTGGCTTGCCTGAGTTTATAAGGAACTCAGTACTCGTGACTTCCTGCCTAGGTTTTTCTTACCGTGTCACCTGCTTCATCAAGACCATCCTTGACATCAAGACCTAGGATGTATCTATCTATCCCAACAAATTTATTCATGAATGAATTAATTCAGTCCTTAGGGAATCCTTCCCTACTCTCAGCTGGGAACTGTGCTAAGTAACTGGAGACACAATAATGAATAGGAGGGAATCGGAGTCTCAAGGGTCTTACATTCCAGTAAGGGGAACAGAAGATTAAGCAGGCAATTAGCCTAGACTCTGGCAATGGACCAACAGAGGGATACCCAGAAGCTCTGGGAAAGATTGCTGGGAAAGGAGGTGATAGTGGGGAAAGGCGTTGAGGGCTCTGTCCCAGCACCCTTAGGTAGTATCTGAACAGGGTCTTCAGGATTGACTAGGAATTAGGGAGGGGAGGTCAGGAAGCTCCAGGCACAAATGCAGCATGTTAAAAATCCTGAAGCAAAAGCAAGCATGGGATATGAGTAGTTGGAGCATTAGTATAAGAGAACGAGAAGGAATATGGATGTAGCTACAGGTCAACAGGTGTCAAGTTGGAGGGATTCTGTGGACTAGACTAAAGAAGCTTGGAATTTTGGGGTGCCTGGGTGGCTCAGTCAGTTAAGCGTCCAATTTTGGCTCAGGTCACGATCTCACGGTTTGTGAGTTCGAGCCCTGCGTTGGGCTCTGTGCTGACAGCTCAGAGCTTGAAGCCTGCCTCAGATTCTGTGTCTGCCCCTTCCATGCTCATGCTCTATCTCTCTCTATTTCTCAATAATAAATAAACGTTAAAAAGCTTTTTTTAAATAAATAAAAAGAGGCTTGGAATTTTTTATCCTGAGGTCTAGGGAAGCCATGGAGGGGCAATGGTGACCCATTAAATCTGTAGTTTAAAAGATGGCTTTGTAGCACCTGGGTGGCTCAGTCCGCTAAGTGTCTGACTTCAGCTCAGATGCAGTTCATGAGTTTGAGCCCCACATCGAGCTCTGCACGCACAGCATGGACCCTGCTTCGGATCCTCTGTCTCCCTCTCTCTCTGCCCCTCCCTCATATGCATTTTCTCTCTCTCTCTCTCTCTCTCTCTCTCTCTCTCTATCTCTCTCTCTCTCTCTCTCAAAAATAAACATTTGGGGCACCTGGGTGGCTCGGTCGGTTGAGCGTCTGACTTCGGCTCAGGTCATGATCTCATGGTCCGTGAGTTCGAGCCCCGCGTTGGGCTCTGTGCTGACAGCTTGGAGCCTGGAGCCTACTTCGGATTCTGTGTCTCCTTCTCTCTCTGCCCATCCCCCACTTGTGCTCTGTCTCTGTCTCTCAAAAATAAATAAATCAATGTAAAAAAATTTTTTTAAATAAACATTTAAAAAGTAGGGGGACGCACTCGGGTGCCTCAGTCTGTTGAGGGTCCAGCTTCACCTCAGGCCATGAGATCTCATGGTTCATGAGTTCAAGCCCAACATAAGGCTCACTGCTGTCAGTGCAGAGCCGGCTTTGGATCCTCTGTCCTCCTCTCTCTGCCCCTCCCCTGCTTGCACTCTCTCAAAAATAAATAAACATTAAAAAAAAAAAAAAGATGGCTTTGCATGTGTGGAGAATGAATTAGAGGCAATCAGAGGAAAGAAAGCCAGGCAAGCTGGCTGGGGAGACATGTGGTATCCAGGCAACAGTGACGGTGGCAAAGGGTGGAGAGTAGATGTAACAAACAGATTTTTAAGAGGAAGAGCCAAAATGCCTTTGTGAATGACTGGAAGTCCATATTCATGAGAGAAGCCCCATAGTTCCTTGCCCATGAAATTTAAAATCCTTCAATTAGTAAGATAGGTTTATTGGTTTGCCTAGAAACCTAACACAGAAAAATGCATAAGCCACCTCGCGGACATGGCTCTGGCCACCCCGATGGCCTGATCCTACTCCCTTCGGGTCTTGAACCCTTGGGATTTTGTGTGCCTGAACATCTGCATCATTAGTTCAGCTCCCAGAGCACTCATCAGGGAGTCTTTCATGGAAATAACTAGTAATGAGGTTGCAACAAATGGGTGAAAGCTCCCAGATATAGCGAAAGAGCCATACGTATATACAAATTTTACATATCTATCTTGTATATATATTATATATCATATATCATATGTATACAACTATGAGCCTTTCATAGGACAACTCCTAGGAAAATGAGAATGAGTCACTAACAATTCTCTGCATCTCATCCCAAAAAAACTCCTGTGTCCTCAAGGATAAGCCTAAGGCTAAATCTGCACTTCAACCCTCCATCAGATGTGGGGTGCCTGAGACTAAAAAGGAAGAGCCTGGAAGGCAGTTCCAGTTGAGCCAGAAAACAACAAATATGGTAGCACGATATCTGTAAATCAGGGCAGCGTGTTTTTGAGATAGGTGAATGTATTGTAAACAAATGATAAGGACATGACAGAGCTGAGGTTAAGGATCCTTAAGGGCACTCAGTTCACAAGCTGTGTAAGAGAGAAAGGGCAGGTCTTAGAAACAGCACGTGACCAGTACTGCGACCAACCGTCTTGCCGATGTCTGCACTCCCAGCATATTGCCTGCCTGGCCCACAGGTGACACTCACTGAACATGAATGAGTAAATAATGAATAATTACTTAGTAGAGCAAATATTTCATACTTACAAGTTAGCTAAGGTCAATACTGGCTTTGGCCTTCTGGAATTTGTGGAAGGGTCCTTAGAGGGGCGCATGTAGGTATATGATCTGTCAGGACCAAGTATGTTGAACAGAGTCCCTTGATGCTGAAGGGAGTCATCTATGAGCTACTGGCGTCTCATCTGAGTTTCTGGGGGCTAGGACTCTAGACAACCAATCCAAGAAGAGCTGAAGGAATCCCAGGCTCCCAGAGTTTCTGGATCTTGTAAAAGAAGATCCGCTGAAATGGACCCCTTTGGGCATCCTTAGCAAGACACCAAGGAAAGTGTACTTCATGCCTCCCCTGGAAGGAGACACATTATATCTGATGGTGGCTGTGGGTGAGTGAGCCCACAGGAAGCAGGATGTCTGTGTGTGTGTGTGTGTGTGTGTGTGCGCACATGCACACACGCGCACACACACGTCTCACAGGGTTGACACTCTGCAATTAATGAATGTATTAAAAATAAGAATTCTATGTCTACTTGAGGTGTGATTTAAATTCCCTTCTTGAGATGTGTTAGAAAAACCCCAGAACTTAATGGAGTTCAGCACTGTTTCCCACCAACAAAAGAAATAACATCTAATTAGCAGCAGATTTGGAGAACAGGTCCTGCTGCCTACTAGAAGTGTGAGAAAATATTAAAAACTAACCTGAATGGGAACCTCAAAGGCTGGAATATAACAATTTGGGGTTTATTGCAGAGGACTTTTTGCTTCTTTCTGGCTTGTCAGTTGAGTGCTGAATAGAAAAGAGGGTGTGAATTGCTAACTTTCGGATAAAGAAGCTGTTACTGTGGCAGGGAAGTGAACATCTACATCATTAGATGTACATGGAAAGTTCCCAACAAACAAGCACAAATGGAGGGAATGAAGTTAGGGAAGGAGGGAGGGAGTCCACACAGTATTTAAAACGCATAGCATTTGGCTGAAAGGGAACAGGTGGAAAAAATTCAAGGAAGCCTCATTCATCATGCATTCATTCATCCTTTGTCAAAACTCTATTTAATAGACTGTAATGTCTGCCATGTGTCAGGTACTAAGCTGAGAGCTAGTTGTATAGTCGTGGACAAAACCTGTACGGTCCTTGCTCTCATGGAGCTTATAGTCTGGAAAGGAAAGGAGAGACTTCAAGTGAATAAAACAGCAAGTGCCATAAAAAAAAAAAGATCAACAGGCATAAGAGAGAATAACAGGAAAGGCTTACTTTGGATTGGGCTTCCTCTTGAGGAGGGTCCAGTCATGCAAAAAGGGTCCAGTCATGCAAAAAGCTTGGGGAAGGGCGTGCAGGCAGAGGGAATAGCATCTGCAGTGACCTAAAGCAGAGAAGAACTTGGCATTGGGAGGAATCGAAGGGAGAGGACAGTGTGCCAAGGGCATGGAGGAAGGACAAACAGGAGACGAAAGAGAGAAGGAAGAGGGGCCAGAGGGCACAGGGCCTGTGGACCGCAGAAAATAGCTTGGATTAATTCTGAGGACACTGGGAAGTCACAGTGGGTTTTATGCAAGGTAGAGTCATCATGAGGTTTAGGTTTAGTATCTGGCTGCTCTGTGAGGAATGGATTGGAAGAGGCAAGAACGGAGGGAACGAGAACAGGGAGATCGGTACAGTGGTTCACAGGGGAGAGGACAGGGATGGACCTGCATGCACGTAGACTAGGGAGATACTTTGAAGCTAAAATGGGCATGACTGGGATTGCTTGGACATACAGGTTGGGGAGAGGACAAGATCAAAGGTGATTCGTGCACTTCACCTGGGCAAATGTTTCTTTATTTGTTCAAATCAGGAAGAAGAGGGACACGATCTCAAACTTGGGGAAAATGGAGAATATAGAACCACTGGAACAAGCATTAATTGAGTAAATGCTAATTCTGTGCCCAGCCCTGCAGCAGGTAAGAAAAGTTTTCACAAGGCCTGAGTGTTTCCCATCCTTTCCAGGTGGCTGGGATTATGGTCCTGCCTTTCCGGTCACGGGACTGATAAAGTAAATAAAATGGAACAATAGCTCAGGAAAACGGATCATGTACTGAGTGGATAATGATTAAATGAGATGGATTATTATTTTAAACTACGATTTTCTGCCTAGCAGGTATCTCGGGGGAAAGATCATCGCATAATGAAATTTGGGAGCCTAAGTAATGGGAGAGGGTGAATTGGTCAGGTAAAGAACTAAACTTACACAATGGGAGCCTCAAGCCAGAAAGAAAGAATCATAACAGGAGAGGAAAATGGAAAGGTGATCTCAGAGACAAAAGCCTTCACGGGAATTGAATGCTCGAGAGAAGACCCGTCATCAGCAGAACCTGGGTAAGAAAGCCTCGCTGTGGGGAGCCCAGCTGGCTCAGTCAGTTAAGCGTCCGACTCTTGATTTCAGCTCAGGTCACAATCTTACAGTTGGTGAGTTCGAGCCCCGTGCCGGGCTCTGTGCTGACAGCACAGAGTCTGCTTGGGATTCTCTCTCCCTCTCTCTTTCTCTGCTCCTCCCCCATTCATGCTCCCTCTTTCCCTCTCTCTCTCAAAATAAATAAACATTTGGAAAAAAAGAAAAGTCTCACCAGCCCAATACTGAAGGAAAAGGGAAATCAGATGGCACATCATTGTCTTAGGGGACAGGGAGGGAATGAGGGGACAGTGGGCAACACTGGCAGACGGCATCCAGGACGGCCAGGGGTCCACAGCCAGCCCTGCTGCCTCACTCTGCCTCAGGGAGGGAGGAAGAGCTTTTGTCACTGGGATCCCAAAAGGAACTGAAGAACTTCCATGCTTCCTGAGCCCCTATCCCATGGTCACCCTTTGCTCCCCTCCTGCCCCAAAGAGTCAGCACCCAGCCAGAGCCCTCCCCCTGCCGGCTGGGCTTCCCCCCCATTCCTCGGCTGAAGGGCTTCCCTCATCTGCCATTGTCACAGTCATGGTCAACAACATTGACTGGCATGGATTCTGTGAGAAGCAGAAGATGCACAGGTGAATGAGTGGCAGCATGACAACAGCAACTCACAGCCCTTCAGAGTTACTTTGCCAAAGGGCTCAACCAGCCTTTAATGGGCATCGATTCATCAAGACAGGCTTGCTTCAGGGAAAGAAAAACAGAGCTGGCTGTCAGAAGCATTGAACCTTAAGAGGCAGCTTAGACTAAGGACGGAAGCCATGCCAGTCTCGGGGAGTTGAGGGAGGCTTCCAGCTGACAGACAGCAGGAAGTCAGGACCCTCGGTCCTACAAACTTCAAGGAAATGAATTCCACCAACCAGAGTGAGCTTGGAGCGGAGATGGATTCTTCCCCAGTCAAGCCTCCAGACCAGCACACAGCCTGGCTGATGCTTTTTTTTTTAATCATTTGAGAGAGAGTGAGAGTACGCACGTCTCAGCAGGGAAGAGGAGCCGAGGGAGAGAGAGAGAATCCCATGTAGGCTCTGCTCAGCACACAGCCCAACCCGGGGCTTGATCCCATGACTTGGGGTCATGAACTGAAATCAAGAGTCTGACGCTCAACCCACTGAGCCACCCAAGTGCCCCCCCAAGCACGAAACTAAACGGAATCCTGCTCAGAGTCTGACACATATTAGGGCCACGGTAGTTTTGGCTATTACTAGTATCTCTATCACACCTTTTGTGGTACCAAAGACCAAGAGCGTTAATCTGTGGCCTCAGTCCTTTGGGGAAGGCCTCCTGAGAAAGCAGAACTTGAGGTAAGTAGTAAAGAAACGTAGGACTTCAGGGGTGCTTGGGTAATGCAGTCAGTTAAGCGTCTGACATCGTTCAGGTTGTGATCTCACAGTTTGTGAATTCGAGCCCCACATCGGGCTCTCTGATGTCAGTGCAGAGCCCGCTTCGGATCCTCTGTCACCCTCTCTCTCTGCTCCTCCCCCGCTCGCTCTCTCTCCCTCTCTCAAAAATAAACATTTAAAAGAGGAAAGAAGAGGAGGACTTCAATAATCAGCAAGAAGATGGCGTGAAGGTGGGAGAATGGGAGTGTGGATGAGATACTACCGGGGGCAGCACAGAGGTCGGATTTATATGGCAACTAACCAACTGTTTTCTTCCTCCATTCACATATTTCAGGCTACTCCTAGGTTTCCTTCATCCATTCATGTATTTCAGGCTACTCCTAGGAGCTGTGGAAACCAAGGTCAATAGGTCCATCAACTTACAGGGAAACACAGTACTTACAAGTATGTGTCTTGCACAGAGGAGGAGAATGCACCGGAGGCCTTCAGACCCAGAAAAAGGAGTGACCGCTATAGTTCTGGATAAGAAGTTTAAGTCTAATGGAGGATCTTTACAAGGGGAAGGTGAGAGGTGGTCGAAGAGTTAGGGAAAGGTCGGTTGGGCATCACTGTCCTCTAGCACACCTTTGTGTGAATCTGAAAACCAGGCTTCTGTGACAGGACCAATTAGAAAAAGGCATGCCTTGGGCACCTGCAGCCCTCTTGGCACTAGATTGGTCAGGCAGAAGGCATCCTTATGTAAAATGGAAAAGATGGCCCTTCCTATGGAGGGCAGATGTAGTTCCATGGCAGGGAGCAGGCCTTTAAATGGAGTGTGGGCTAGACTTCAGCCCCTGCTCGCCCCATTCAGTTGGTGCCTTTGTGCAGGGCACGCCCTGTGGAGCTATAGGTCAGGGCCATCCCAGGCCAAATGGGCAAAGGCTCTGGAATCGGGAGCCTGCCCCCTACAATCCTACTTCTAAGACTAACAGTGACTGTCCATCTGTCCCCTGCTCACGCACAGTTATGCAACGTTCTCTGTATATTGTGTGTCTTGCTCCGGCCAGATGCCAGGTCTATGAAAGGAGTCAGGCCAGGTGCTTTCTCCTCCTACAGCCTGCCCTTCTGACACTGTTTGCTCTGAGAGGATGAGAATCATGTCTTGGCATCCCTACGAGGTCCAGCCCAGAGTGAGCTCAAAGAGCCCTTATTGACTCAGATGGAAAGATGTAGGATGATCCAGCCCTATGTGCCACTTGTGATGGGAAGGGCAAAGTCTACCCAGGATGGTGAAAGGACTAGTTGATTACAGTTTTTTCAAGTCCAAACTGTGAGAATCAACAGCATTCACTTCCAGACAGCATCCTAGGAATCCATGGCCAATTGGCTGGTTATTCCAGACTCACAGAGCACAGGAAAAGTGAAAGGCTGGTTGGGAATGAATGCCTGCCCACTTATAAAACACTTGCTGTGTTTAGAGAATGAATCAGCTTCTTTAGTATCTGCAACAACGTAGGCCAGTTTGGGGGCAACCCTTACCTGCCTCCATACAACTCCCCCTCAGAGCCTTCTTCAAGCCAACTGCAAATGTGAAAGACCCATCTAGGTTCTGCCCCCCCAGGGTGCTTTCTCTAACAACCAGTCTTAAGTTCCAGAAGGAAATTCTTCCAGTGGATATAGAGCTGCTAGGGCTAGGTCACTGGTTTGTGGACAGGCAGTCAGAGACTGAACTGGCCTTAATAATGCAGAGGTTAATAATTAGCCTTAATTATTCATATTAACCTTAATCATTCAGAGACGCCCTTACAATAACAGACTGTGAAGAGTGTATTCATTTGACAAAGGCTTATTATATAGACTGCTGCATGGGCAGCAGCAATTACCAAGTTGGGAAAGACGAGGTCCCTACCCCCCACCCCCACCCCCGTCCATAGGTCTTTGAGACATGGGACATGGGACCCAGGAGTTATTAAAACAACACAGAACACAGTAAGTGAGACAAGAGAGACACCACAAAGAACTTTGAGGCCTCGTGTGGGTTGACGAAGAAGGCTTCGTGGAGAAGATGACATTTGAGGTAGGGGAATGGGTAGCATGTCTGCAGTCCTGGAAGAGACAAGAGGACATTCTAAGCCAAGGGAACAGTCTAAGCAAACACAGTGCCTTAAGGAAGTTCAAGATTTGTGCAGAAAACAGCGAGAGGCTGGCTGGGTGGGGATAAAAGGTGCCTAAAGGATGATGCTGTGAACTAACTCATAGCCAGAAAGCTGTTGGCAACGAGCGCAGAGAGCTATGGTGCCAGCGGAAGGGGATCCGTGGGGAACGGAAGCCACTGAAGATTTTAGAGATGGGGATATGCTTGAGCTGCGTTTTTGGCAGACTGCTCAGGCAATTATATGGAGCTAGGGCAAATAACCAGGGGACAGATATTGAGGGCCTGAACCGATGAGGCAGCAGGGCAGTGGGAGGTATCGCAGGACAGAATTGAAATGTGCACAGGCATCTTTTTGAAATTGTGAATCCAGGCTGGCAGAAAACAATGCCATGATGATAGAGAAATAAGAAGTCCTCACTCCGCTTTGTGGTAAGACATCTGCTTCCATTTACCAATGTCTTGGGGGTCAATAGCATCAGCAGCAGACCTGGTTTAATGGCTTATGGGATTGACTCAAGTAGTGGATAGGCCAGGAAAGGGGAATCACACAGAAGTACCTGGAACTGAAATCAGAAGACTGAGCTTGTAGTCCAGCCTAGCAGCTGGGTGACCGTAGGTAAATTGCTTTTCCTCTTGGGACCTTAATGTCTCCGCTTGTAAAATGGGACCATCCAAGGCCCGTTCTAACCCTTACACATGATGATTCTGCAAATAGCATGGCTTCTGCAGAGGCCTGTGTCTGTTTATGATCCAGACGCTGTCCTGACTGCTTTTGTACACGTGGAAACTCGTTTATATCTCACAACAATGCTTCGAGGTAGGTACTTGGTATTGGCTGAATGTTTGTGTTCCCCTAAAAGCCTCAGGTTGAAATCCTAACCCAAGATATGATGGTATTAGGAGGCAGGGCCTTTGGGAGGTGAGTAGGACTTACGCCCTTCTGAAAGAAACTCCAGAGTGCTAGCACACCCCTTGCGCCATGTGAGGACGCAGAGAGAAGACGGCCCTCTGTGAATACGGAATGGGTTTTCCCCGGACACTGAATCTGACGACACCATGATTTTGGACTTGCCAGTCTCCAGAACCGCGAGAAGTAAGTTCCCGTTGGTTAGATGCCACTCAGGTTATGACATTTTGTTACGGCAGCCCAGGCTAACTGAAGACAAGAAAAGGGGGGAACATAGACGTAAGAAGAAGAGGTAACCCAAGCAGGGTGGCTTTGGAGTCCTGCTTCTAGCCATACGTGTGGCCATTGCATACAACACGGCAACACAGCGCCGCCCTGGGGAAGCCATGAGAATATGCCTCTTTGCAAGTGCCTGAGAGCCTAGCTTGAAGGCCAGCGGTGCGTGTCCTTCCTCCCAGGGCCTGGACCACTCCGACAGGTGAAAGATCGTACACAGTGCTGCTTGAACAATGGTCAGAGGTTGGCCACATGAGTGGTGGGAGTCTGTAGACAGGGACTGTGGGGTCTTGCGCTGGTCACACAGGAAATGCCACCCCCGGACCCGCACCCATCCCACTGGAGCTGCCGGAAGGTGAGCTGATCTGGCATGAATCATGTTCACTCCCCTTCCTACCAAAGCCCTGCTTCCAGCTGCTGGCGTCTCATGTTTCACATGTCCCAAATGTTGGAATTCCTAGGGCCCCAGTTAAAGAAGGCAATGCCCATCCTGAGGGCCTCTACCATCCTTCCAGGTAAAAATAGATCCCACTTGGTGCTCAAACATGGTTAATTATCTGGGAGTGTGGCCCCCACCTTTATATAGGGATTCACAGTATGCGAGGCATCTGTATAAAAGTGATGCTGTTTGATGCTCAGAAAAAAACCCTGCGAGCTAGCTTAGGCTACATGATACTTAATGCTCATTTTTGTCAATGAGGACACTAAGGCTGAGAGAGATTAAATGGCTGGAGTGAAAGGTAACCCGCTGCCAAATATCGGGGGAACTAAAACCCCACCCTTCTGTCCTCAAATCTGGCACTCTTCCCTTTACACCAGAGCATCCCGGTGCGAAACAAAAAGTCAGTAGCAACTCTGGTTTTTAATCACAAGTGATGAACAGCCAGACAAAAAAGTTCTATCACTGCCATTGGGCGCCAGTCCTAGGGCAACCCTCAGTGGGTCAGTGTGCCTTGTGTTTAGGAAGGAATCATTCCAGATTGGCCAAGGAGGCTGAGAGAGGTGTGTTATGTACACCGCTAAAATATAAGCCGTGCCTTTTGGGATGACCATGACTGCCGGCACTTCTGTGCATACTACAGTCAGACGGGCAGCGCTGAGGGGAAATAGCACAGACTCCTGGACAGAGACTTGGACCGTGAGACTTGAGGCCCGAGTTCAAGTGCCTGCTCTGGTACTTACTAATGTGACTGCAACAAGTCATGTCCCTTCTGTGGGACTTACCTTCTTCATCTGTAAAATGGGGATAAAACCCTGCGTCCTATCCGTCTGACAGGGATGTTGCAGGAAGCAGATGAGATAATGGACATCAGAGAAGCATATTTGTCCCCTGAGGAAGGGAGATATGTGCCAGGGGTCAATTCCCAGCCATTCAGAATCTTTCCCACTCCAGGGTCTTTGGCTGACCCTGGGAAAGTGACCGACCGTTTGCAAGAACCTAATCTTGGACCTCTTCCAGCTGCTGAGCTGAGACCACCTGCCGGGTCACCTAACACTCTGTGACTTGGAGCCTTCCTGCTGACCTCTCTGAAAATATTGTCAATAGACCAAAGATACACTGAAGAGCTGGCTTCCTTTTGGGGAGGCGGTCCCGCTGAGCCACATGACGCAGGGGCACGGAGCCACCTTGGTGGGGTGGGCAAAGGAGCGGCTTGGCTGCCTAGGGAACTCATGAGCATTAGTAGCCCATGAATCCTGAGCCACCTTTCCACTCCTTCTAACTCAGTTTGTCTGGTCGATCTCTGACTTCTCCTCTAGCCCTAGAAGTCTCTGAATCTATGAAGCTAGTTCACAACTCCACAACTGTTGTCCATTCACTTGCCCTCTCTAAATGCCATTGCCCCATCTGCAAAACCCAAATCACACTTCCTGCCCGCAGCTGCAGCGTGCCGCTGTGCAGTTTGATTAGAAAGTCACTCTGAACTTGATCTCCTTGGAGGATGTCTGCCTCGCTCAATCAGTCAGTTGTAATGAGGTCATCGTTGGAACTGGCAGCTCGCACGGCTTTGGAATTCAAGCAAAGCACAGCAGACTTTCCCCCAAGAGCTGCATAAGCCTCCGGTACCCTGGGGTGACTGCTGCCCAGCTGATGTCAACCTTCCCACCAGCAGTCTCCCCCAAGATGCATCCACCACAACGAGGCTTGCTGGCAACACACAAAGTTCTCCCCACAGACAGCACCCGGGCTCTCTGCTGCTCCTCCTTAGAAGTCCTCTTTATTTATCTTCCTGCAGAAGAATAGGTGGAAGGTCGAAGTTCATAAAATGCTCCTTCTGGTCAGCCAGTCTTTAGCCTGTACAAAGTGGAAACCACTGAGAGTCTGTGAGTTAGTTCAGCTGTTCTCGAACTGTGTACTATGGATCCCTGGGGTCACCAAGATACTTTCAGGGATGCCATGAGGTCAGAACTATTTTCATAACGGTACAAAGATGTTCATTGCCTTTCCTCCCTCCTTTGACATTCGCAGTGATAGCATAAAAGCAACAGTGAGTAAAACTGTTGGTCCCTTAACACAAATCAAGACAGGGACCCTAGACTGTATGGTAATCGGTATATTCGTCACTATCGTGTACTTGCCATAAAAAAAATTTTTTTAAGACGGTCTGGGATAAAACAATAAAGTTACCAACTTTATGAAACCTCAACCGTTGCGTAGCACGGTTGTTTTCATGCTGTGTGTGTTGAACCGGTGAGCGCACATAACTTCTGCCTCCTTCAGAAGTACCATGCTGTCTCCAGAAGAATCAGTTGTGTGGCTGAGTATAGCCAGCTGTACTAATCACCCTTTCAGAAAACATGTTTTTATGTGAAGGAAGCAACTAACAGATAAACGATGGTTATTCAGACTTGGGTTTTGGCAGGTATTTTTTCAAAAATGAATCTCATGAGGCTGTCACTTCAAGGAAAACAACAGACAGTATTTGTTGCCCATGACAAAATCTGAGCTTTCAAGTGAGAATCAGGATCTTGGAAAAATTGCATCTGCCACTGCGAGCTTGACAGCTTTCCGGGGTTTAATGGCTTGTCCAATGATATGCCAATGATGATATTAACAAGTGTGATTTTTAAATACTGGATAATGAAGTGTGTTGATATTTAGAAAATGTTTGTAACTTGGGGCGCCTGGGTGGCTCAGTCAGTTGAGCATCCAACTCTTGATTTTGGCTCAGGTCATGACCCAGGGTCATGGGATCGAGCCACAGATTGGTCTCTGCACTGAGTGTAGAGACTGCAAGATTCTCTCTCTCTGTCTGCCCCTCTTCCCCTCTCACACACTCTCTCTCTCTCAAATAAAATAAAAATTAACTAACTAATTAAACGAACAAATGTATATAACTCAGTGAATCAATTTGTTTTAAATGGCCCATGTATGATGTTAGAAAAAGATAAAGTCAAAGTGCAAGATAAAGGAATAGATTTTAATGTAAGAAGGCAAAAAGTTCATTGATGTGGTTTAATATTCTACATTGTAAGGAAACTTTAAAAAAAACTACCACCTCTTGAGTTGAGATGTAGTATGAAAAAAAGAACACCCAGAATTATCTAAGAAAACTATTAAAATATTCCTCCCCTTTTCAACTACATATATGCATAAGGCCAGATTTTCCACATACACATCAAACAACATAGCACAACAGACTGAATGCAGGAGAAGCTATGAGACTCCAGGGTCAACTCTGAAGCTAAACATTAAAGCAACTTGCAAAATATAAAACAAGGCCACATTTCTCTGTAAGACTTTTGTTTTGGGAAGTAGAATTACTTTTTATAAAATAAAAATAAAATTAAATAAAAATTTAATAAAATAATATAAAAATAAAAAATAAAAAATTACTTTTTATAAAATAAAAAGTTCCTTGTATTGACATGTTTATTATTGTAATTTTAAAGTGAATTAGTAAATAAATATTTTTTTAAATCCCTCTGTGTTCATTTTTAACACTGTAAATTTTGACAGCTATAACTCAAACAAAATCTCTTGAGGTCCTCAGTAATTCTTAACAATGGAAAAGAGTCTTGAGACCAAATCGTTTGAGAATGCCTAAGTTTCAATATTCTATAGTATTAGGATTGCAGATTCACAACAGTGGGGAGGCTTGTGGTCAAGGATTGTATGGGAGCCTTCTGCTACATGCTGACAAGGGCTGATAAGGGCCAGAACAGTTCTTTTTTTTTTTTTTTTTTTTTTTATGTTTGCTTATTTTTGAAAGAGAGAGAGAGAGAGAGAGACAGAGCATGAGCAGGGGAGGGGCAGAGAGAGAGGGAGACACAGAATCGGAAGCAGGCTCCAGGCTCCGAGCTGTCAGCACAGAGCCTGACATGGGGCTCGAACTCACGAACTGTGAGATCATGACCTGAACTGAAGTTGGATACTTAACCGACTGAGCCACCCAGGCGTCCCTAGAATTTGTATTTTAATAAGATCCCTAGGTGATTGGTATGCACATTCAAGTATGGTGGGCACTTTTCTGTGTTTCTTTAAAAAAAATTTTTTTTAATGTTTTTATTTATTTTTAAGACAGAGAGACAGAGCATGAGCAGGGGAGGGGCAGAGAGAGAGGGAGACACAGAATCGGAAGTAGGCTCCAGGCTCTGAGCTGTCAGCACAGAGCCCGACGCGGTGCTCAAACTCACGGACTATGAGATCATGACCTGAGCCAAAGTCAGACGCTCAACTGACGGAGGCACCCAGGCATCCCCACAACAGTTCTTAAGGTGGCAATGAGGCCGGCCAGAGGTGTGGTGCCCATTCACTGTGCAAACCAAGGTCACTGTGTCACACTTTGGTTTCATTCCAATGTTACAAGACCATGGCTCTGAAGTGGACTTGGTCTCCTCCGAGGGTCATTTCCAATGCCGGTTATTTGAGGGAGGGATGGGTGTGCTAACAAGAAGCAGAAACAGAGCATATAAATAGGACAAACTTACTCCAGCTGTCTGGGTGGAGACTTGAGGAAGCAAGGAGACTGGGCACATACTCTGCTTGGCAAGTGCTGAGATAATGCCTATGAGGGGGATACAGAAGCGGAGGCCGGGATGAGGCGGGGTCCGCAGGCCTCAAAGAGAAAAGCCCACCCGGTATCTTGTGTCACAGCATGACCCGCGTTTACTTCTTTTTTGTTATCATTGAGTCTCCAGTGAAACAAATCTTGTCAAAGAGCACGGCTTTGTCTCTGCTGGAGGAAAGCGAAGGAAGAGGCATGAGTTGATTGATGCAGGGAAAATAGCAGGCCCTCATCCAGGTTACTGTGGGCTGGGGTAATGGTTAGAGAGAAATTCTCAAGAAAAAGGGGGAACTCACGAATCAGAGACATGGCTTCTCCGTCCAGTGACAGCTAGACTTTGTTTACAAAAGGCAGAATTTTCCCTACAGGAATTGACTGACCTGAGGTATATTTTGGAGTAAAGGAGGAATGGAAGTGGCTGAATACAGCTGCTAAAGTGGCTCCCAAACTTCTACTTGGCGTCTGAGATGCCTATGAGACATCCCAGACAGAGAGGCCCAGAACAGAAGGCAGAAGCTTACAGAGGCTGAGGTTCCAGAACTCTGGAGTGAGCACACCACCTTGAGAACCACAGGTCCACATAGAGCAGCGGTTCTCTAGCCTTGCAGCAATCCGGAATCACCGTGGAGGACGACAAGAAGGAAGATGCCCATCGCAGACCAACTGAATCAGAGTCTGCAGGGGTGATTCTGATGCACACCACAGAGGGTTCATGAAGGCCAAGGAGACAGTGGGATCTCCCAGGAAAGAGAGAAAGAGTGAGTGCAAAACACAGTCCCGAACCCCAAAGCATCTTACTATTGAGCACCAAAAGTCTGTACTTCCTGTCAGTAAAGAATGCGCTTAATTGAACTCTAACGAGCTTTCCACTACTGGCCGCACTCTGGCCCACAGAATACATGAATCACTTGTCCTTATGCAGTGCAAGAGTCCTCCGCTAATGTTTGGAGCCTTAAACGTAGCCACTTGAGCTTCCCATCTATCAGGCATGGTTAGGGATCCCAGAAGCCTCACATAGCCTGGCGATAAAACAGAGAAAGAGCTGGAAGGCAATAAGTGACAAACCCCAGCCCTTCCTAGATGTCGCTGTGGACAATGGATGCTGTCTCCTAGAAACAATCCCTTTGCCTTGCACCCCAAGACCGGATGAAGTGAACATTTCTGAAACACGTCCAGGAGACAGACTGTTCTCTGGGAGGCTACGAGCTGTCTCTCCTAGCAAAGAAGGGAAAAACGTGAGTAAAATGTTTTTCATCTTTTAAACAAGCTTCTCTTGCCATCGTATAAGCAACTCCATATGCAGACCAGGGTTTCAAAACTCTTTTAAATGTCATTATTTCATTCCCTTTATGGAGTATGTGGTCTTAAACAATATTGCTTGCTTGAGTGCATTCGTTAAGTAGTAACTTATTTGTCCGTGTACTAATGAATCAATGACATGTAAACATAGAAACTTCAGGTCAGCCTTGCTTAATACCGCGGGTACTCAATAAATGTTTGCTGCAATGAATTCAACTCAATGTCACCATACTACCAGGTAGATCTACTTTCCACCAAAGGCAAAGAAAATGGATATTTTGGCTACTTTTATAGCTTTGTTCCAGTGAAGGGGTTTTGGAAATAGCTCAAGGATTTATTTGTAGTATCGTGGAACACTAGGGTTCCAGGAAACCCACAGCAAGAAGTTCTTATATAGACTTTGACCCCCAAACTGAGCCCTGACAGGGTATAAACTTCTTCCTACAGGGACTTACAGGCAGGCCCAGCAAGACATGTCAGTTGTACCAGCAGAGAGGGGAATGCCTGCTTAGTCCAGACAATGGGATGCCTCGTTTGGGTTTCTGGACCAGAAACAAGATGGCATTGGCCCAAGGACATATTTGGGGGCACACATAGTTATATTTGGCTGCAGGCAAGTTGAACTAACCTGTTAGCTGATCCCCAAGAGTGGATTAGAATCACCTGGGGAACGGAGACACCTGGGTGGCTCAGTCAGTTACGTGTCTGACTTCAGCTTAGGTCACGATCTTGCGGTTTGTGAGTTCGAGCCCCGCATCCGGCTCTGTGCTGACAGCTCAGAGCCTGGAACCTGCTTCGGATTCTGTGTCTCCCTCTCTTTTTGCCCTTCCCTACCCTCTCTTTCTGTCTCTCTCTCTCAAAAATAATAAACAGTTAAAAATTTTTTAATAACTAAAAAAAATAAGGTTTATTTGTTTATGTTGAGAGAGAGAGAGAGACAGCATGAGTGGGGGAGGGGCAGAGAGACAGGGAGACACAGAATCGAAGCAGGCTCCAGGCTCTGAGCTGTCAGCACAGAGCCTGACGCGGGGCTTGAACTCACAGACCCGTGAGATCATGGCCTGAGCCCACTGACCCACCCAGGCACCCCTGCAATCTGCATTTGAAACAAGTTCCCAAGTAATTCGAACGAATGTCCCTCTGAAGAGCCAGTGTCATATACTCCACACTGTCAAGCATTGAGGGTGGGGCCGGTTTGTGAATGAAGACAGTCCATCAGTAAACAGCTGCTTCACCACCACAGTCCCTTTCTGTGTCGCATCCTGCCTCAGTGTTTCCCACATTTCCCACTCTGCTCTCACAAGCTCAGGGAGGTGGCAGAGAGTGGCAGAGCCAGGGAAGGCCTCAGACCTTCCACACCTCGACCGTCTGTTCTGTGAGGTCTTCTTCCCCACAGCTTGTGCCAAAAGGACCATGTGAAGACATTTTGCCCTATATCTTCCCCTCTCTTGCCAGGGAGTCCCTTCCCACCCTCATCACATGGTGACATTTTATCCTTTGAGGTACCGACAAGTATAGACAGCCACCACCGCCCACATATCAGAGGGGCTCTGACAAAGGGTTCATGAGATTATGAACCTTATCCACTGTGAGTAACACAGGAAGGGCTCTTGCAAAACACCGCCTCTTAGGGCGAGGTGCTGGGACACTGCTCCAGCTGTGTTCAAAACTCCAGCTGTCTCCTCTTCCCTGGCTCTGGAGGAAGAGATAGACGCTTCCCCAACATCCGGGCCTCAGGTCTTGCTACGGATGACCCTGTGGGCCCAGCTCACCTGCCCTCTCGCGTCCTGCCAGCCTCTGTGGGAGCCTCGGGGAGAGCATTGACCTTCTGGCTGAGCTCCCCTAACTCAGAGTCACCAGACTGCATTCCTGTCTTCGGGAGCAAATGAGGTTCCAAGAAAGGGTAGAATCAGCAGGAAGCAGCTGTTAAGGCACCTGGAAACACCAGTGACCATTGGTGGACTTTCTCCCTCTCACCCCCTGGGGAAAAAGGCCGCCCAGACGAAAGCACCGCTGTTATGTTCCCACCTAGGGTAGCTCAGTGGTGCCAAGGTGGAATGTGAAGTGTGCTACCTGTCTTGGCGCCCGTGACCCTCTTCCCCACCCACCCTGCCCCCCCCCCCAGTTCATACTGCTCCGTTCCCACATGAGCTCAGGGACCCAGCCCTACTTTAAGAAGTCCCAGGCCATGTCACCCAGGCACCAGGAAGTCTCTCTGTGGGTGCTCCCTGTGTCTACCTCAGCTGGAGGAAAAGGGGCTCAAGAACCTCAGGTCCCCCCTCTGCCACAGTGGGAGCCGTCAGTCCCACCAAGGAATGTGTCAGGTTGTGTACCAATTCATCCTACCCCATCCTTGGTTAGTCTTGCCATTGTGGCTCCGAGGGGCGGGGCATGCGGATGGCAGAAGCTCTGTCACCTTAGCCAGAAGCTCAGTCCCCTTGCTGGCCCTTCCCCTCACAAGGTGGAACAGCCACACATTCCCCTCCTTTGCCCCAGCATCCTAATCTGTAAGTAGAATCCAATCCATACCTAATTCTTGGGGCTGTTACAAAATCTGGCAAGAGGTGTTGAAGAAAATGCTTAGAAGGCTATAAAGCAGACTAGGTTTTTAAATGTTTTTTTTTTAATTAAAAAAAAATTTTAGAGTTTATTTTTGACAGAGAGACAGAGTGTGAGTAGGGGAGGGGCAGAGAGAGAGGGAGACACATAATCCGAAGCAGGCTCCAGGCTCTGAGCTGTCAGCACAGAGCCCAACGCGGGGCTTGAAATCACGAACCGTGAGATCATGACCTGAGCTGAAGTCGGACACTTAACCGACTGAGCCACCCAGGCGCCCCTGTTTCTTTCATTTTTGATGCTTAAAGATTTAAGGATTTCTTTTCCTATTTATAAAAGTCGTTTATATATATATATATATGTTCTGGGATATACACACACACACACACACACACACACACACACACACACACATATATATATATACACACACACACACATATACATATATATCATTTTGGAAAGTACAGAACAGAATAAGAAAAAAAATTGTCTATAGGCCCACCACCTAAGCAATTCTGGTCATTTTGATTTCTTTTCTTCTTCTTTTTTTTAACCAATCTTTTGTGAAAGATTGGTTTAACAAAACCAATAGAGTACGATCTCTATTTGTGATTTTGAATGCTGTTTTAAGGTATTGCTTTTTCTTATTCAACATAGTATGAGCACTTTCCCATGTTATTAAAAAGGCTTCTTAAACACAATATGTAATAACTACTGGACGAGGCAATTTTTGAGCAGAAAGTTCTTTATGCATTTTGGATTGCTTTACAGGATGAGTGCCCGGAAGTCCGATCACTGGATTAAAAGGTATGACTGTGTCAAGACTCTTGTTGCATGTGTTGCAAGCTATTGTTATATCCCCTTTTTCCTGGAGTTGGGAACTGAAACGCAGAAGTTGAAATAATTTGTCCTAGTTCACACAGCTAATCCTCAACAAGTCCAGGACAAAACACAGGGCAAGAGACTCCACGTTCTGTGGTCTGTGCTCAACACGGCCCAGGAGAGAAGGCTGCTACTGCCGACAGAGCATCTGATAATTTGCACTAAAGAGGACAAACAGCCCCGTGGGGGATCAAACATGGAGCAAAGGCTGACGCACCTGGGCGCAGGACACCTGGGTTCTACTGGGGGCTCCCCCGCTAACTCCATCACCCTGAGCAAAGCAAGTCCCTTGGGCCTCAACGTCAGCCTCCCATCTGGATCTAACACTCTGCCCTTCTGTCCAGATACCTCATTACCAAAACAAAAACAGAAACATTTTGGTTTTGATTTCACATAAAAAGACCAAAAGTAATACATTTGCTCCCACTCCATGTAACTGCTCTGTTGGCCACAAAACAGATCCGGCTGCATCCCAAGGCCAGCAGGTTGGGGTTAATGAGACAGTAAACTCCAAAAAACATGCCCCAAGCTGGAATCTGCCGGCAAGTGGCAGGAGAATGCAGTCCTTTCAAGATCAAGTCAGATGGCCTGAAACACAGCTCAGCGCTGTATCTCGGCCCCAGGCTCCGTCATCGGCACTGTAAAGACATTCCCCTCAGTTCTGGTCCCTGGGATGGAGGGCATCAGCACCAGTAGGCCAGGCTACTGTCTGTCCCTGCACAAATGTGCTGAAGGGCAGCCGCCCAGGGTCCTCAGAGCATGGGGAATGGTGTGCTAGGTTCTTTTCCCAAGTGACCAGGAACTCGGGATGCCACATCAGCAACTGTGAAACCAGGGCCTGTGGGACGCGGTGGGTGGGGCTGCTGTTTGTCAGTTGCTGATGTGCAGACCGCCACTTCCCGGGACTCAGGCGTGAGTGCCTCCGTTATGCGTGGAGGGTCAAGTCCCGAAATCTGTGGGAAACTGGGCATTCCTAAGTCTACATCCCTGTCTCATTTCCAGCGCCAGGGGAACAGACCGGAGGATGTAGATTCCACAACACTTTTGAGCACGAAAAAATGTTTGCCCCACTGGCGGAAGATCTGTCCCATCTCTCTCAGAAAGGGGAATGGTGTGTTCAGGGAAGAAACCCAGCAGGAGACTGGATAATCCGTGTGAAAACATGCATGTGAAGTGTCAGGAAACCATTCTGCTGACTCAGAACGAGCCATATAACATGCCATTTACATAATTAAAAGCTCATGTACACAAAAGAACACACTTTTTGCAAGAACATGTTCAAATAAAAAGATAAACAGAAAGGCATTAATAGAGCGGTCTACGGGCAAAGAAAGGGAATGGATTGGAGCATGGAAACAATCACCTTTCATCCGTGAAAAAGAGAGGCCTTCCAGCGGCCAGTTTTGAGAATGGCCATGAACTGAGAAATATCATCAACTCAGTCCTCTGGACCTAAGGTCCAAAATTTTAAAATGAAAGGGAAGAGAAAACAAACCAGACCCAGGAGATGTCGGTCAGAACGGCTTTGGAAGAGCCATGAGTTTATTTTTATAAAGGGAGGAGATCACTGGCGTCTACATGAGACAGAGGAGTTTGGGCCCTGGATGCACCTTTGAACCACCAGGAGAGCTTTTAGAAGATACTGGATACGTGCCTTAGTTGCTTGGGGTGAGCCCAGGCTTCCATGCTGAAAAAGAGCCTCGTGGGTCTGAGGAACAGCTGGGATGAGAAGACAGCCCTGGAGTATCCCACCCATGCCTTTGGGCTCTGGCATGGGGGTACTCAGGAAGGGAGGGCTTGCCTGGAGAAGAGGAAGAAGTGTTTTGGAGAGGAAGTGTCGGTTGAAGTGACTTGAAATGAGGCGCTGTTTCAGAAGGGGGTGTTGAGGTAAACACAGGGCCTGAGGCACAGTGGTAGGGGACAGCCCCAGCGTGACCCCTGCAGCTGACCCCCACATGTTACAGATGAAGGAGAACCCTGACACTGAGAGAAAGTGACCTACCCAGAGATGGGTCTCCAACACAAGTGCCCCAACTCCCTTGGTCTTCCCAGCTCTCTTCCCATTGTCCCGTGGAGCCCCAGCTACTGCCGAGGCCCCCTCATCCTCCTGCTGTCTCACCAATGCCATCACAGAAGCAGGGGGGAGGCCACCCCAGAAGGAGCTGGCAAGTGATTTGAGCTTCTTGAGAAAAAATAAAGAAAAGTTTAGATAGGAATCTGATGAGTTCTTGTTCATTCCTTTCCCTTTCTCAGGGAAATGTTTTCCTTCACTGAAAACTGCCTATCACACTCTGGATTTGGGTTTTTTTCCTCCCTAAGCCCTTAATTCTGGAAGCTCATTTGTTTTTAGTTCTGTTAGTGTTGCCAGCCAGGCTCGGTAGATTCTCCTAACCACTCTTGATTTCCTGAAGCTGTGAAGATGTGTTTGGCCACCCTACTGAGGAAGAGAAGTCCGTGGAGTGAGGGTCTGAAAGGGGATGACTGAGAACGTTTGGTTTCCACCAGAATACATGGAGTGTCAGGTGTCCATGTGTGAAAGGTTTTCACATTTGCTCAATGTTTACAGGCAAGAAAAGTAGGCCCAAGGGAGGTTACATAAACTTCCAAGTTATGCGCAAACTCCTATAAGGGGATTGGGTCTTACTCATTTGTGCCCCGCTGGGGCCCAGACCAGCAACAGCATAGAGGAGATGCTCGTGAAATGCTCACCGAAGGGAGTGGCCGAGCTGAGATCTGCCCCCAGCCTTCTGACTTCCAGCCCGACACTGGGACCACAAGCACAGACATGCTCAGCCTCTGAAGGCCATACAGGGTACACCTGGCCCTGGCCAGGTCTCCACACAGCCTTGACCTAGCATCATGCTGGGCACACACAGCTGGTGCTCAGCCAACGTTCACTGGACCATCCTTACAGCTCTGTTCGTGCTTACTCTGGCCCTAATTGTCAGCTTTCCATCCAGATGTATTGGCAGAGAGCCTGCAACTGGGGTGGGTCTCATGAAGCATTCCAGAAGAAAATCCAGAATCGCAGGGCTGAGAGGGAAACTAAAGGTCATCCAGTTTTACTGCTCGTTCTCCTCCCTCCCTCCCCAAACGCAGACACAGACACACACACACACACACACACACCCTGCTTCTCTCCCCTCAGGCGCACACACTTTCTCCCACTGATTGGCTGGGCCTGCGGGTACGTTTCTGGCTCAGAAACATTTCTTTATTTGATGTTGTTAATGCAGAGAAATGACATGAAGAGGCCACGTGCAGGTGCTCTAGCCACAGCCCAGCTAAAGACCCCTCCGTCAGCCAGCATGAATCACCAGCCACGTAAGTGGAGATACCTCCGTATAATATACCATGCTAGAGTTATGACCAAGGTATTATTAGAGCTGCAGGAGAGAGCAGTTAGTAGTGGTGGGGATATAGGGAAGGCTTTATCAAAGAGGTGGCAAGTGGGATAGGCCTTAAAGAATGGCTAGGCTCTGGCCTTGCCCATGGGTGGAAGGCAGAATTAGTCTGGACAAGCTCTGACATGAGCATGGTCATGTTGGACCTAGCACACCAGGCTAACTGTTGTCAACCAGAGAGAGGTCCATGCTCCTGGAAGCCCCGGGGTGCCCAGCAGGGTGGTGGTGGGGGAGGAGCTCTCAGTCACTGGATGTTGTTTACTTGCTCCAAGGACTTGGGAGAAGGCAAGAGACTGGCCAGCTTCCTCATCTCTGAGGGAAGGGTGGAAGGTGGGGAGGGCACGGAGGAAAGTGCACCAGGAGGGGCTAGATGGTGCTCTGCAGGGGCCTGGGAGGCACTGGCTGGGTCTGCCGCCACTTAACTTGCCATAGGGCCTTGGCCTAGCTCGTCTCACTGAGCATCTTCTCATCTGTAGAGAAGGATGGCCATTTCATGGCTATTGATGAAGACTCTTTGAGAAACACCACGACTGGAGGAACAAAGAGGATTGCTGAATCTGGGGCCTTACCTGACAGCACACGAGGATGGGGAGGTAACTCAGCAGCTGGCGGCCAGAGGATCTGGGGTTGTCTTCACTTGGATGTGAAGTTCTGGCCAGCAGTGGGGTCTTTGGCTGGGCAATTGCTGGAACACCGATACATGGCCTCTTTGTGTGATCTCTCAACCTGGGATAGTTCGGATCTCTTCAGAGCATAGTGTCTGGGTTCTAAGAGAAAATATCCCAAGAGAGAAAAACGGAAATGCATGGAATTTGTATGATCTAGCCTCAGAATGCACATGACACCCCTTCCCGCATGCTCTAGCGGTCAAAGCAGTCACAAAGCTCTGTCCAGTTTCAAAGGGAGGGGATATAGACTCCACCACTGAATGGGATAGGCGCCAAGGTCACGTTATAAGAAGAGCATGCAGTAATCTTTGAAAAATGCACTCTACCACAACATTCCTTACCTTGGCACTCAAAGCCTCTGCCATACGCTCCCAGCAGCATCTCCTTCTCCCTCTCAGCACAAACCTCCCCCGCTCCAGGAAGGCCCGCCTCCCCGCTGTGCCCAGAATATACCATACTCATCCCGGCCTGAGACCTTGAGCCCTGTTCTACTCACTTCTTGACTATTCAAGTCCTGTCTCCCAAAGGATTCAGGTTCCTGGTGTGTTTGAGTAACAGTTAAGATAAAAAAGGAAGTCTCTTAGGAAACATAGTTCCCAGGGTCTTCTTTACTGCTCTAGAGTAAGGGCTGCTTCTTTCTGAGAATTAGTAAAACTTCTACCATGCTGAGAGTCACTTGTTCTGAAAAGCATCTACCGAACGTGGGCATGGGTCCCCTTCAACAGTTACCATTGCATGCTTTCTCATGAAACTCAGGTTCTTTATCTCTCCCAGACAGAAATGATGAGTGCAATAAGTTAAAGTCAGCTTGTTTTCAACCAACAAAGAGTGTGGCTGACAATAAAAGTGTAAATATGATTATGGTTAAGGGATTTTTTTTTCAGCTTTGCTCCATTTCAGCTCATTAGACTTTCCACTAATAAAGGGCTGGCCAGCATTCCTCGCTAATTGCTCTCCAATTAAATCAGAGGCCAGGCCCCTGCCTCCTATGTAGACCCCAGTCCCTAGAAGCTCTGGGCATCTAGTAGTGCTCAGGAAACGCTCAGTGGCTGCTTGATAGAAAAGCAGAAAGGAGGCAGCCAAACTCTGCAGTGGGTCCCCACTGAACGCAACGGAAGCAGCTAACATTCGGCAGAGCTTCCTACCTTACAAGGAGTTTTTGCATCCATTCCTTGCTCTGGTGAGGCACAGAGTAAAGGTAGTGTTGTCCCCATTTTAATGATGAGGAAGCTGAGGCTCAAAGAGGTTAAGGGGCTTTTGCAGAATCAATGGCTCCCATGCAGGGTGCAAGGACTCTAAGCTAAGTGTTTTCATTCCCCAGTCTAGATTCTTTTCTATTGCACTGCCTCCAGTTCCACTGGCTTATTCTCTCATTTCATTATTCACTCATTGATGGATTTGCCAAATGCTTAGTAAGCACATACTTTATACACAGCATGACGTAGGCACCGGGGAAGCAATGGTGAGCAAGGCAAAGTCCCTGCTTCCATCGGCCATGTAGTCCAGAGGGAGAGATGGCAATAAACATCTGAACAATTACACAATTAAAAGAACTTGACATAATGGCAAGTGCTGTAAAGAAAATGGAACAGAATAACGGGATAGAGAAAAGCCAGGATTGTTGGGGCAGGGAGGTAAAGAGGGGGCCCGTTAGCTAGGATTGTCAGGAAAGGCTTCCCTGAGAAGGTGATGCTAGAGCTATGACCTTAATGCTGACAGGGCACCAGCCATTTAAAGATCTGGGGAAATGAGTCCCAGGAAGAGACTGCAGAGAGTGCAAAGGCCCTGAGGCAGAATTAGAAATAGTCATGTTAGAGTGACAGAAAGGCCAGTTAGAGTGGAGCATCTTGTGCATGGAGAGAATGGAAGGGACCAGAAAGTGTAGGGCTTTGCAGGCCATCATACAGTCTAAGCAGCTACCGGACTAGCCACTGAGGCACAGTGGTGAACAAGATGGGTACGGGTGCCACCCTTCTGAGAATGGCCGGCCCCAAGCTTCCGTGAACCTCTCGTGCTTGATGTCAATATTGCCCCTGCCCTCTGCATCAAGGCAACCGTGGAACCACTCTAATTCTTTTGCTGGCAGGATTGTCTGAGGGATGTGACATACATGAAAAGAGTTCAGAGAGTGAAATTTGGGATTCCCAGAATCTCTATTGGATTCGATCTGCCACCTGCCCATCCCTTCTACCTTTCGCCTGTGGATCCTGGAATTGGAGGAGGAAATGGTTGTAACTCCACAGCACCCTCACATGGTTCGCCCACCCCAACCTCCCACTTCCAATGCAGGGCCAGCCTGAAGGGAGGGTACCGAGAAGCAAAACAGCATCCCTGGCTGCCTAAGTCTTTTTGTGGCATCGGATGGACAGACACGCTGATGAGGAGCAGACTTGTTGCATGAAAAACAAATTCTCCTGAAATACAAGACTCACGCACAGGAGTCAACCCTGATAAACTGAGAATAACAGCTCACTCTGTGTGCTCTTCAGTTAGAAGCTTTAACTGGGACCCAGCAACAGTTTCCCCAAGTCACGGCAAGGATGGATAGGTAAGAAGGAAATAAGAGTCTTTCCTAACTGCCCTTTCTGTCTTCTAACCTCCATGGTGGCCTAGTCACGAATGCCCTCTGTGTGTGTGTGTCTCTCTCTCCCTTACACACACACACACACACACACACACACACACACACACGTGCGCATGCCCATGCACACTTTCATTCCATTCCCTCTAGATTGATATGGGCATGTGCTGCCCCTCCCCAAACCTTGTACCTACATCAAACCAAGGACCATGTTTATTCACAGGCTGACCTTTGGGAGAACAGATCTCCTGGATTTGCTTCCTAGACTTCCTATTATGCATAACGAACACATTGCCCTTTCAAAGCCGGGACTGAGACCTAATATTTGTGCCACGCGTGGCTACATTGTAGGACTACCACAAAGGTGGATGGCCTGTCGGCAGCCTCGCAGGTCCCTCAGGGATCTGAAGCCACTTCTGCTCTGGCTGGACATCTCCAAGCTGAGCTCACGTGTTTCTTGTCGACTGATGAGCATGTGTCAGCCCTGTGAGGCTGCAGCACTGCTCAACATGGCACTCCTCTGCTGAGAAGCCACTTGTGAGCAATGTGGACATCCACCCCTGGGGGAGGGAAGGGCTCATGTAGCAGATGCTGTACGATTCTAACCAGTTAGAAGTCATTGTCCAGATGCACACACAGAAGCGTGGATGAATCTTAAAACCATAGTGCCAATTAAAAAGTCAAAAGCAGAACAAGATGGAAAAAAAAAGAAATCACTTGCATACGTTAAAACCACATCCATCTGAAGCAGCTAACAATGCACCTTATCCAAGAATATGTACAAATCAAGAGCTAGATGTCAAGCATATTAGGATGTATTTTCTGTGGGTAGGGAAATGGGAGTAAATAAGTAAAACAGGGAGGAGTTTGTAGGGACCACTGATGACAATGACTCATGAACTAGATAGAGAATGTGATAAACTCTATCCTCCACTGGAAGTTGCTGTGTCTCTCTCACTCTCAAAAATGAATAAATGTTAAAAAAAATTTTTTTTTTAATCGAAAGGAAAGTCACAGAAACCTCTGAGCTTCTCCTGGTTGAGATTTCCAGCCTCAGCTGCCACTTCCCATTCAAGTCAAACAGGATGCTTTGCTGTGCACACGACACTGCTGACCCCTAGCCTCTGATTGTGCTGCCGCCTCCCCCCAAAGTCCAACTCTCATGCCCCCTCCCCAGGGTGTCCCGCCTCTCTGGTGGCCCTGCACGTTCTCTGCGTCACCCTGCAGGCGTGATCATGTGCCTGGAAGCGTGTACTCATCAGTACGCAGAAGCTCTCCCAGTGGAGCCCCAAGGGTAGGGTGGCTCTTTTTAGGAGGGCAGTGCCACCATGACACTCTGTGCCTTTGGCCATCTGTACTCCTGGATTGTAAGTCATGCCTTTTAAGGACTCTCTTGAGAGGACCTAGCCAGGAGGAAACCTTTCTCTCCACAGAGATGCAACACTTTTCCAGGAAACTCATCACAAACGAGAGGCACACAGATGTTAGGTGACTGGCTAAGTGACAAAACTATTTCCACAAGTCCTTCTGCAGTTAGGCCCTAAGCCTTCTTCCCATGCCCAAGACAGCTCTCGGGGGTTCCCTTTCCTTCCTGCAAGCCAAGGCATGGCCAGCTTGCCTCTCCCCTTTAAAACTACCTTCATTCCTGGGGTGCCTGGGTGGTTCAGTCGGTTAAGCGTCTGACTCTTGATTTTGGCTCTGGTCATGATCTCAAGGTTCGTGGGATCAAGCCCCATGTCAGGCTCTGCACTGACGGTGTGGAACCTACTTGGGATTCTCTCTTTCTCAAAACAGATAAATAAATAAATAAACTTAAATTAAATTAAATTAAATCAAATCAAATTCCATTGTATACTCTTTCCTGCTCTGTCAAAGATTAGTTGGCCATACGTTTGTGGGTCCATTTCGGGGTTCTCTATTCTGTTCCATTGATCTGAGTGTCTGTTCTTGTGCCAAAAATTAAATCAAATTAAATAAGTTAAATTAAAACAAAACTATCTCCATCTCTCTATCCTTTGGGCTGCCTCTAAAGTCCAGCCTGACTGTGGAAGCCATTTCCTTGTTATTCCTGACATCCCGCCCCACCCCAGATGCCAGGCATTTAATCAGAACCCACTGACAGTCCTACAACATAAAGATGCTGGAGTTGGTAATTTTAGGAAGGAGTGAAGGCTCCCTTCTTTGGCTTCAGTGTGTACACAGTCAGTAAACAAATGTTTCTAAGTATCTGTTAGGTGCTCAGTGCTGGGTCCAGCTTTGAGGACTGACAAAGATTCCCCCTCTGACCTCCTTGTTTTTCTCTGCATCGTCCAATTTTAGCAAGAATCCTGCCAAGTCAGCTTAGCTACACTCCCCCTCCTCCATATCTGGTCACTCTTGATATCTAATCAGAGTCCTCGTTGTGATACTGTGATTTATAATAAGAAATGTGTACATGGTTTTCATTCCTGTTGCTGGCATAGTGCACCTAAAACTCTTGGAATTTCCTAAGTGGTAAGAGTTGTAAAGGTGCCTTAGTATTCATTAACAAACCTTTTCCAACCACACCTGAGTTTACGTCAGTCAGCGCCATACCTTTCAGAAAGCACCTAAGGATGGGGACTGGTTGCCAGGGAAACCACCCGTGTGTTTGGAGGGCTGGATCTTTCAGTCCCCACTACTCCCTCCCTCCCCATCTCCAGGGAGGGGAGAAGGGTTGGAGGTTGAATCAATCACTAATGACCAATGTTTAATAAATCATGACTATGTAATGAAACCTCCTCCATAAAACCCCGAAAGGACAGCTTTCAGAGACCTTCTAAGTTGGTGAACAACTGGAGGTCCTGGGAGAGTGTCCCACCTGGAGAGGGCATGGAACCTCCCCTCCCTGTCCCCATACCTTGCCCTATGTACCTCTTCTATCTGGCTGTTCCTGAGTTATATCTTTTTATAATAAACTGCCATTGTAGTAAGTAAAATGTTTCCTTGAGTTCTGTGAGCTGCTCTGACAAAAGAGAGGGTCCTTCTATGATTTGTAGCCGGTCGGTCACAAGCACGGGTGACAACTCAGGCTTATAATTGGCATCTGGAGTGGAGCGGAGGGCAGTCCTGGGGGACTGAGCCCCTACCCTGTGGAATCTGATGCTCTCTCTGGGTAGAGAGGGTTAGAACTGAGTCCAATTGTAGGACACCCAGCTGGTGCCGGAGAATTACATGGTGGTGTTGGGGGATCCCCACAATCTGGAGTTGGTGATCAGAATTCTACTCATCCCTCACCAGCCCTCAGGTGATATCTGATCGCCCTGGTCTGCCTTCAGCCAGCACGCTCTTAGGTCAGTTTAGCCAGAACCCCCATTATCCCTGATGTTTCCTCTGAATAACTTCTCCATCCATTGATCCCTTCCCTGCTCCTTGGGTATAAATTCCTTCTTGCCCAGGCTGTATTTGGAGTTGGGCCCAATCTCTCTCCCCCACTGCAAAATCCCATTGCAATGGTCCCTACACTTGCCGCAATGTTCCCTCCGAATAAGGTCTGCCCTGTCATTCTTTAACAGAGGCCATTGATACTTTTTTTTTTCTTTAATAGGATGTGATGGTTAAATAAGAGCTGGCTAGGCCTGCCCTCAGGGCCTGATGGATAATCTACTACTCCGTACCCGAGGGTGCCGCTCCGGCCCACTCTCCAAAGACGAGATGGGAATTTTATCAAATTCTATTTCCATTCTCCTGGGGCCTGTGCAGCGCTGGCAGCAGAGGGGGGTGACTGGCTGGAGACCAGCTGCTCAGCGAGCCCCTGCCAGGCCTGTTGGAGAAAGGCCTGGCTCCCAACCAGGATGGCATCTGCTCAGAGTTTGGAGCCCAGCATACTCTAATTGTCCTGTGGCCTTGTGGCACTTACAGCCTATCAATTGAGTCTTTCTGAAAAAGCTACGCCTGTGTTTATCGGTTTCCTGCCCTGGATTTGGGTCACTAGAATTTTCCTCAAGGATGGAAGAGCTCAAAGAATTGGACCTGGAGGTCTCTTACATGCCAGAACCTGCAAAGGGGGTGCTGAGGACACGCTGGCCCAGGGCCCACCCACTCACTGCCCATCGGCTTTCCGAAATGGCACTTGGACAAGAGGCTGGGGGCCCTCATCCCAGTAACATATCACTACATTGCTGTGTGTCCACAGCCGAAACCCTTCCCTCTCTGGGCTGCTGTCTTATCTGTTTCTCGAACAGATGAAATCACAGACGCAAAAGGGGTTTTTAGTGTGAAAAAATGCAAGTTCCCGTGGGAACACTCTGTGCCTCCCACTCGATTTTGCTATGAAACTAAAACGGATCTTTTAAAAATAGCCTATTGAAAAACAAATAAACAGGGGCACCGGAGTGGCTCCGTCAATTAAGGCTCTGACTCTGGATCTCGGCTCAGGTCATGATCTCATGGTTTGTGCCACCAAGCCCCACGTCAGGCTCTATGTTGACAGGGCAGAACCTGCCTAGGATTCTCTCTCTCTCTCTCTCCCTCCCTCTCTCTCTCTCTCTCTTTCTCTCTTTCTCTGCCCCTCCCCATGGGCACTCTATCTCTCTCAAAATAAACTTAAAAAACAAACAAAAACGCCAGGACTTATGGTGAACCCTGGGCAGGGAGTAGAATCCTAAATTCTAATAAAAGCTCTGCTCCTTTCTGTGTGGCTGTGGGAAGTGTGGAAACCTCTCTGAGCCTCACTTCACCTCTGCCAGACACTGTAATGGCTATGAGAATCGAACTAATGGGCTTAAAATGTTGAGTTAATTATAGAGCACTGCCCCTCTGTGAAGCCTTCTCGTTAATATTTGTTGTTTACCAAAGAGACTGCACTGAAGGTTGACCAGTCAGTCCCAAGCTGGCGGAAATTTTGCAACTCTGAAAGAATATTGGGGGAAAAAAAGAATATTGGAAAGCCCTAGAGAAGGGATGAACAGGTGTCTTCTAAGCACTGAAAACTCAGCATGTTAAAACTGAGCAGGAGGAAGAGGAGGAGACAGAGGAGGAAGAGGAGAGGAAGGGAATCAGAATAAAATTAGGAGAAGCAGAAGGGGAAGAAGGAGGAGGAGGAGGAAAGAGCAAACTAGGAGGAGAGGAAGCAGAAGTAGAAGAAACAGCTGAAGAACGCAGAGGAAGGGGACGCGGAAAGAGAGAAGTGAAAGAAGCAGAGGAAAATAAAGAAGCGAGGGGGGCAGCAGGCAGAGAGGGAGAGGAGGGGTGGAAGCAGCAAAAGTGGGAGGAAAAGAAGCAGCAGCGGTAGAAGCAGATGCAGAAAAAAAGCCAAAACCACAGCCAAGAAAGTAGAAATGGAAGCTGAACCAAAAGCAGGGAAACAAGGAGGAGGAGAATGAAGAAAAAGCAGAAGCCGAAGTAGCTGCACATGTGGAAGAAGCACAAGCAGGAAAAGCAAAAGGCAAAGAAAAGAAGCAGCGGGGAGAGGGGAGAGGAAGGAGGGGGAGGCAGAGGGGGGAGAGGAGGAAGGAGGGGGAGGCAGAGGGGGGAGAGGAGGAAGCAAGGGGAGGCAGAGGGGGAGAGAGAGGAGGAAGGAGGGGGAGGCAGAGGGGGTAGAGGAGAGGAAGGAGGGGGAAGCAGGGGGGAGAGAGAGGAGGAAGAAGGGGGAAGCAGAGGGGAGAGAGGAGGAAGGAGGAGGAGGCAAAGGGGGTAGAGGAGAGGAAGGAGGGGGAGGCAAAGGGGGTAGAGGAGAGGAAGGAGGGGGAAGCAGGGGGGAGAGAGAGGAGGAAGGAAGGGGAAGCAGGGGGGAGAGAGAGGAGGAAGGAAGGGGAAGCAGGGGGGAGAGAGAGGAGGAAGGAGGGGGAGGCAGAGGGGGGAGAGGAGGAAGGAGGGGGAGGCAGAGCGGGGAGAGGAGAGGAAGGAGGGGGAAGCAGAGGGGGGAGAAGAGGAAGGAGGGGGAGGCAGAGGGGGGAGAGGAGGAAGGAGGGGGAGGCAGAGCGGGGAGAGGAGAGGAAGGAGGGGGAAGCAGAGGGGGGAGAAGAGGAAGGAGGGGGAGGCAGAGGGGGGAGAGGAGGAAGGAGGGGGAGGCAGAGGGGGGAGAGGAGGAAGGAGGGGGAGGCAGAGGGGGGAGAGGAGGAAAAGGAGGGGAAAGCAGAGGGGGGAGAGAAGAAGGAGGGGGAAGCAGAGGGGGAGAGAGAGGAGGAAGAAGGGGGAAGCAGAGGGGAGAGAGGAGGAAGGAGGGGGAGGCAGAGGGGGGAGAGGAGGAAGGAGGGGGAGGCAGAGGGGGGAGAGGAGGAAGGACAGGGAGGCAAAGGGGGTAGAGGAGAAAAAGGAGGGGAAAGCAGAGGGGGGAGAGAAGAAGGAGGGGGAAGCAGAGGGGAGAGAGGAGGAAGGAGGGGGAGGCAGAGGGGGGAGAGGATTTCAAGTAGTCGAAGTGGAAAGAGAAACAGAAGCAGAATAAGTAACTGGGAAGAAAGCAGCAGCAGGGAGAGCAAGAAGCCGACAGGCCTGAAGGAGAAACCAAAGCCCACACAGCAGAAGCAGAAGCAGGAGCAGAAGGCGCGTCCGCGGAGGGCTATGAAGAGAGGACTCAGAGCTGGCCGCTGTGAGCTGTCTGCTGTCCGAACCCCCGTTTCCCCCTTGAAACAAAGGGGCTGGTGACCCAGTGAGATGTTGCCGCGATCCTAGTGGCTTGGATCCATGAGGATGAGGCTGGGGGTAGGCAGGAAATGTTCCCCAGATGAAAGGGAGAATGAAGGAATGAACTTTGATCAAGCACCCTCGAGGGGCCGCGCACAGGAAGAGGAGACTCAGGCCCTGCTTTTCCTGAGCCCATCGTCTGAGGCCGGGCCACACTCAGGGTCAGAACAGGGGTATAGATGGCAAGGCCCAGAATCAGCGAAATGAGGAACCACCAGAGAGGCTTTAGAAAGAGGAGAGGTTTGAGTTCAGAGTCAACGGGTCGAAGTGGAATTCAATCGACAGAGTTGGGGTGGGCAACAAGGGCTCTCCTCCTCGGAAAGAAGGACGATCGAGGCTGTCTGCTTTAGCCAGGCTGGGGGCCTGCATGGGACACCAGCCTCTTATGCCCAGGGCTGAGGATAAAAAGCATCAGACTCAGAGATTCTGACAAGCCCCTGCCCATGAAACAGCTCCTCTCCCAGGCAAGAGGTCGACGACATGGAGGTCAGGCCTGTCCTGCTGGGGAGAGATGGCCACTGGGCTGCGTCCCACTTCGCCAACTAGATGTGCCTGTGAGGTGACCAGAAGGCACCCAGGGTGCCGAAGAACAGACACCTCCAGATACTGGAGTACAAGCTTCCAGGGAGGAGAGAGAGCTGGGCTGGCCAATAACCCTCTAGTGTCCCCAGTCCTCTGAGGGCTTGCTCCTTCTGGGAAGCCAGCTGCCTTGAGGGTGGCCCCCGAATCTAACAAGGATATCCAGCCTGTCCCCAGAACAGACACTTCCCCGATTCCGCTCAAGGAATAGATTCTGCAGGAATGCGCAGTCAGGCAAGCATCTGACTCTTGATATCGTCTCAAGTCATGATCTTACAGTTCATGGGTTTGAGCCCCGCAATTGGGCTCTGCTCTGACAGCTCAGAGCCTGGAGCCTGCTTCAGATTCTGTGTTTCCTCTCTCTCTCTCTCTCTCTCTCTCTCTCTCTCTCTCTCTCTCTCTGCCCCTCCCCTGCTTGTGCTTTCTCTCTCTCTCTCTCTCTCTCTCTCTCAAAAAATAAATAAACATTTAAAAATAAATTTTTTAAAAAGGAAATTTAAAAAAAGGAAAGAAAAGGAAAAAAGAAACATTCCACAGAGCTGCCTCGGCCTTCCACCATGGAGCGGCCCAGAGAAAGCGAGAGTCCGGCTCTGAGCAGAGAATCTCAGGCCCTGTGAGAATATAAGAGAGAGCAAGGGGCCCTCAGTCCTCCCGCATGTCCCCCAAAGACCCCAGCACTTATTTCATAAGCACTGCCCCCTCCTGAGAAGCCACGCCTACGTTACAGTGAGGCCAACACAAGGGGACCATCGTCTGATGAGGCAAAACCTGCATGGGCTTAGGGCATCCCAATCCCTTCCCTCCAGGCCACCACAAACCCCACCACTGGGGTGAGATCAGAAGAAGGGTCTCTCACGTGCATGTGCGTGTGGGCGTGCACACGTGTGTGAGCGCGGGAGGGGGAGAAAGATGCGTTGGGGAAAGTTGGGGAGTTCCAAGAAGTGACTGGATCGGTCACAGGGGAAATTTCAAGAGATGGTGAACGTTGGAGTCAAATGGGGAAATCAGAGGCAAGAGGAAAGGACAGAAGGAAAACCCTCGGTCCCGCTAATGTGAAAAGCTTCCTAAGTCTGGTGAATACTCTTTGGAAAATGGCTGGTGACGCGTTTCTCTCCACAGCACCTGCACCTCCATGTACCCACGAGAAGGTATGAGCAGGGCAGCACACTGTGGTGGCTTGGAGCACTGGTTAAGCAAACAGAGCGCCTCTCTGAACTTCAGGCTCATCATCTGTAAAGTTACTCATGAATGGCTTAGAGCAGTCCTGGCAGACGGGAGGTGCTCCATAACTCCTAGTTATTATATTGCTATAGGAAGCATGTATAAACACCTACAAATTGACTGATTAGAAAAAGTATGTTAAAGCCTGAATGGGCAGTAAAAATTTATATTCTGAAGGGGTCAAAGGTGAAGGTACTCAGGGAGGAGGGGCTGTTCTCCTTCAACGTGCCGGGAATAAGAGGAGCCGGGACCACTTTCCTAAACCAGTCTTCTCTCTGAGTTCCATTCACTTTGCGGTAAATGACCACCACCGATCCACCTCAGCTGTCTCAAAGTTTGCAATTACGGTAAAATTCGGGGACTTTTCAAGTCACTTAATGGCAGGCCAAGCTGTCTGCCCTGCCCCTCCCATGCTGGAGCGTCTTGGGAAAATACTTCGAGAGCTACAGATGAAAGAAATGGTTGTGGTGTAGGAGGATCAAGGCTCCAAGGCTTCTGTGAGCAAGAAAGGAAGGCGGCCCGGCCACTGGTTGCCATGATTCAGAGGTCCCTTGACTCGCCTTTCCAGGCTAGGTAGCCAATCCAGCATTTTCTATGGACATTGAAATACCAGCTGGCCATGCTGGACAGAGAAGGCGTGTCCCTGGATTCTCTCGAATCTGCCCGTTCTTCCCCATCTCCACCCCCACCACCCTGGCCTAAGCTGCTGCTTTGGCTCTTCTCGAGCCCAATGACCTTGAAACCCTCATGATGTTAAAATGAAAATCTGATCATGGCAGATCCCTGCTTGAGATTCCCACTGGCCTTAAAATAAAAGCCAAATATCTTCCTATGCTCACACAGGCAGGTCCATGTGGTCTGGTGTTGCCCACCCCCTCTTGCCCAAGCCCCTGCATTCCAGCCATAGCAGCTCTCCTTCAGTTCTTAAGTACATCAAACTCCTCGTGGTCTCAGGGCCTTTGCACAGTTACTCCCTCTGTTAGGAACATTCCCCCCACCACCCCGCACCATTCCCCCCTTCACCCTCACCTGCCCCTGCTTTTCATTCAGCCCCCGCCCCCATTCTTCTCTTCCAATCACAATTCAAACACTTCTTGGGAGAAGTCTCCCCTAACCCCCTAGACTGGATCAAGTCTCCAGGCCCTAAGTGCTCATGACGCCCTATGTTTCCCTTCATATCACATCTCCCAATATCTAGCAGGAGCCTAGCAATAAATGTCTATTAAGTGAATGAATTTCATTTTCTAGGTTTCCAGGGGGGTAAAAAGCCCCATTGCAAAATGAAAAGAGCACAGGAATGGGTGTCCAGAGATCTGCATTTCAGCCCCACTCTGTTCCGGTCAGCACTATGACATTAGGCAAGGCTCTTCCCATTTGGGGACTTTGTGTGATACCAAAGAGACCAAGGGGTCTCTCAGGGCCCTCCCAGCTCAGCTCACAGTTTCCTGTTGCTGAGTGCATGGATTTTGGACTCCTCCTCCCCTGGGTCACATTGGACCCAGCAGTGACATGGTAGGAGTGGAGGGGACATGAATACCCCTAATGAAACAAACCGTCCTGTTCCCTCTTGTGCTTGACAGCGACTTTCACAACCAGAGCCAAGGGAATACTTGGTCACCTGCAGTTTAATTGTTGGTTCCATTACTTAAACAGTGACTGAAACTTTCCATTTCCTCTTGAAACAGCCAGAAAGTAGCCATAGCTCACCACAGCATGTTCCTAAGGCAAAATGCACAACCTATAGGTGGACGACTCAACATAGGCAGTCTTTAAAATAAAGAGTTTACCATCGTCGATGTCATGTTCAAGAATAAATAAGGACACGTCCCGCAAATCAGCTTTTGGATCTCCTTTCTGCCCTAGGATATATTCCTTCCCCCAGTGAACTTTTATTCCTTCTGACTTCCATTGTTAGATCTCCAGAATTAGAATGTCTAGCCTTCTTTTGCTCAGAACACAAAGTAATAATTATTCCCACTTTGTTTCCACAGAAGCAGCCCGTGTCTCCTATTTGTACACTTGATTTCTAAACATCATTTAAATGCAACAGCGAGAAAATAGAGTAATTCAGGAGCAGCAGATAGGAACCTGATTCCAGTCACTCTCTGGACAAGACATTTTCTCTCAACAATTCAGAGGCCCTTGAAATGTGCACTTAACCATACAACGTGTTTTATGTGTCAGTGGCACAGTCTCTTTGTTGAGAATTAATTGTATGTGCCTTCACTCCTGTTGAAACTACCCTCTAAGAAGCCTGGCAGACTTCCAGGGACCCCAGCCCCTGGGACTGACACCCAAGTTCGGGACTTCTTAGTGACTCGGAATCTGAGAGCCGGACATTCACACAGTGTTCTTGCTTAAAGGTTCTCTTTGCTGTAAGCTACCCGAGAAGTCATCACAACGTACAGAGGACAATGAGCTCTTCACTTCCCGTGAAGTCACCCCACTGTCACTCCAAGGGCACCTTCTTTGCGTTTGTGCACATCAAAGAAGCTTGAGGGCAAGATCATAGCCCCCTGGCCCAGCCCTAGATTGCGAGCACACAGTGAGGTCAACAACAACAGAATGCTTTCCTGATTCATGGTAATTCATCTTCAAAGGACCAGTCCCCTCTCTGGAGGATCCTCAGGCATTTTAAGATGAGTTCCATCTAATCGGGCTCATAAAAGCCCTTCCAGCTTAATTAATTTGCTCCAGGTAACTTGTATAGAAAGCCTGAACACAAAAGAAAATTAAAATATGTCCCAAAGTGGTGGTGTTCTCCATCCCTTGTTGAACAGGGTAAAGAAATTTGGACATTTCTCTGAAAGTGATAGCCGTTTAGATTTTAATCAGAGCAGTAACTGAAGTACTTAACATCTCCACTGTGCACTCAGGAAAATGGAGAACAGTTTCTCGGTTGAACATCTCTGTCGCAAAATTTCTACAGGATCACGGTGGGGATGACAATCATCCGTGATGTTGCAACAGCTAGTCTCCTCCCAACACACACCAAACACTGACAATATTCATCTCTCAAATCCGAATCGTTCTTGGCACTGTACAGATAGCTTTGACGTGGGTGGACACCAACACACAGACAGGTGACACAGTTAATCGGTGAGCTGGTTCCTAGTTGCCATCTGAGGGTACTCCATTACCAGGTTGATTGATATTCATGTCCCTTGTGGTAAAGTGAGGCTTTTAGAGGGAAAAGAAGCACAAGACAATTAAGACGAACAACAACAACAAAGAGTCCGGTGTTTGTTCCCAAGCTTATTCTCTTTGAACATGGCTTTGGAAAATGGTTTAGTCAGCATCTTTCCTACTTCTCCCACCTCTAACATTTCAGGTGAGAGTCAGAGGGAATTTTAAAAGACTGGAAGTTCTTGGCTGGTGTTATAGCCCACCTTGGAACAGAAAGTCCCAGTACAGTCCAAGTTTCCCCCATCTCCTCTCCCTCTCTCTCCTTCTCTCCCTCTCTTTTTCTCTCTCCCTCTCTCTCTTTCTCTCCCCACCTCTCTCTCCTTCTTTCTTTCTCTCCCTCTCTCTCTCTCTTCCTCTTTCTCCCTCCCTCTCATTCTCCCTCTCTCTCTCTCTTTCCCTCTCTCTCCCTCCCTCCTCCTTCTCTCTGTTCTACCTCTCTCTCTCTCCTCCCACTCCCGCCCCCTCTCTCTCTCCATCTCCCTCTCTCCATCTCTCTCTCTTTCCTTCTCTCTCTCTCTTCCCCATACATACACAAGATCACTCAGCCAGAGGGAGTTTGGGAAGAAGACAGGCCAGCAGACTTTTAGTGCCTTTCACATTTCCCTTTCAATGAACTTAAGTAAAACATCTGTCTTTTTCGGCATATGGCCCAGAGAGTCACCTGCTAATACTATGTATCTAGCAGGGGCTCTTTAGCTAAGGCAAAGTGCAAAGAGGCTGAAACACACAGGTAATTTGTATTCCCACAGAGATGGATCACTTGGTGATGCACTGAGTTTCCATCTGTGGCATGGAGGAGAGGAACACTTAAAACTTTAAGTGTTCTTTTTATAAAATAACATTGAAACAGAAAAACAAAGAGCTAAGCCCTAACAGCCTAAGTGATGCCAAAATAGTGCAAATCATTCAATGTTTTTCAAAATCCCTAAAAGTAATAGTCCACAGACACACCAACCCCTCCCACCTGCTTTCACGAAACCGCACCGATGGTGGAGAGGAAGCTGAAGGAGGGTCTGTCGAAGAAGATGTGCCAGTTAAAAGCCAAGGCAACCCCACAGGCGCGTTGTACTGCCCACTTCGCCATGTCCAGGACCCTCTGACACCCAGACTCTCTCCGATTCTCTCCCTCCCCCACCCATCTCTTTTTTAAGCAGATTATTTAAAGAGATCTCAATAAGAAGAAAAATCCCTCTTCTTTCCAAGGTGGAAGGTAGGGGACAATTGTCCTCGAGAACACAGGCTTCACTGGGTTAGCTTGTGGTGGTTGTGATAAACTGTGAACACCCCCAAATGAATGACTTAAAAAAAAAAAACCAAAACCCTAATCAAGGGGAGGCATCAGTCAGTAAACAAGCACTTTTTGTGCACCTGCGCGTCAGGGCCACGAACAAGAATAGAGCTTGGCCGCCATGGGGGCCCTAGGTGAAGCCCCCGCTCATTCACTTACTGTGCACCCTGGGGCAGGTTTTCTCATCTTTGGAAGCATCCGATTCCTCATCAGTAAAATGGGGATAGTAACAGCACCTCCTTGGAAACGTTGTCGGGAGGACTGAATGAGGTCATTCACGTGAGCGCAGCTAGTCACGCGTGGCCCAGGGTGAGTGCCTAATGCATGTTAATGCTGATCACTTATCTTTTATTATCTTCTTTGAGATAGCATACAGGATATGGGATGGGGGCCCATGGATGATGGATATCTCTAAGATTCACAGAATAATGAAGTTCATCCTGGCTCCCCTGAAATTTCAGGGCTCAATTAATTTCCGAACATCAAGCGTCACTGTCCTAGGGACTTCCGGGAAGAGCTTGAGGAGCAAGTGTTCACCGCGTCCACAACTTCTGAATAGAAATGAGTATCATCATGATGCCTCTGAGCAGATGTATTCTGTATCAGCCCCTACAGGGAAAGCTGCAGGTGTTTTCCGTGCTTGCCTTGTTGAATTGCTTTCTTGCTTTCTTTCTGTTTTTTTTTTTTTAATGTTTGTTTATTTATTTATTTATTTATTTATTTATTTATTTTTGAGCTAGAGAATGAGAGAGAGTACACAGGGGAGGGGCAGAGAGAGAAGCCAAAGCAGGCTCCACGCCGTCAGCGCAGAGTCTGACACGGGGCTCAATCCCACAAACTGGGAGATCATGACCTGAGCCGAAATCGAGAGTCTGATGCTTAACCGACTGAGCCACCCAGGCGCCACACCGTAGACAAAAAATTGCAATGCGATTGCCTTCTTTTAGTCACGTGGTCTGTGATAGAAAACTGGACTCTCCATACTTGGGAGGAGCCCCGGGGAGTGAGGTAAAGAAAGGTCTACCTGTGCCGGAGCAGTGAGAACTTTCTGAGGAGTTTGCCCCTTTTCCTCTCAAGTAGTCACAAGCAGGGTTCAAATCCTAGCTCTGCCACCTTCTGTGGAAACCTGAGCAGGCCGCTCATACGCTCTGAGCTCATTTTCCATCTGAAAAATAGGGAGAGGAAAAAACAAATAAATACATAAATGTGCAAAAGGGACTAGAGGTAATAATACAAGGTAAGCACATGACACGTGCAAACATATGACACAAGGTATATGGCAGTGAGCACGTACTTCGTAAACAGTAGTGCTCATTATACAAATTGGAGCGGCGTGTGACCATTCCTGGGTCAGAGAGGACAGTTTCCTCGTGTGAACACTAACAGGTATTTGGCCAGCGTTAGCCCCCAAATGAGGAGACCTGGAGCACGGACCCACTTCCTCGCGGTGTGACTTTGCAAACGTCGCTTCCCCAGCCTGAGGGTCAGGCTTCTCGTATGAAAATGAAGGGGCCGGACAAATCATCTCAGACGCCTTGGAGCTCAGAGACTTGGACCGTGGGGTTCCAGTGTCTAGGATTATACTCCTGGGCGTGCTTCATAACAGTAACAGGATCAAAATACACGTAGCACTTCAATCTATGACCCAGCATCTCACTCTCGGGTACATGTCCAGCAGAAAAGCGTATACGGGTTCAACAGTGTGTGCAGGAACCTTCACTATGGGGCTATTTGTCAGAGCCAGGAGCCAACAACAAACCAAACGTCGAGCCACAACATGATGGGGAAGTAACTGTGGGCTATTCTTCACAAAGTGGAATACAACACAGCGGAATACAACACAACAACGGGAACGAGCGAAGTATTGCTACATGCTAACAAAGGGAACGCGGAGCCAAGTATTGCTACATGCTAACAAAGGGAACGCGGCACAGAAATCCGAAGCCAGTGAAAGAAGTGGGACGTGAAAGAGTACACACTGTTTGATTCCATTTACATGAAGTTCAGAAACAGGCAAAAGTAATCCATGATGTTAGAAGCCCGGATCGCGGTTACCTTTGCATGACAATCGCAGCGGAGAGGAGCGGAGTTTCAGGGGGCCAGTGAGGCACCATTTATTGGCACAGGTGTGTTCACTTTGAAAACACAAAGAGCTACACGTACACTTTGTGATTTGTGGGTGTGCGCATATGTATACATGTTATAGTTCAGTAAGAAGTGTATGTAGAGTATGCACAGAACCACATTTGGGGGCGTCTGGGTGGTTGAGATGGCTAAGTGTCTGACTCTTGATTTCAGCTCGGGTCATGATCTCATGGTTTGTGAGATTGAGCCCCGCATGGGGCTCTGTGCCGATAGCTATCAGCTGATAGGCTATCGGCACAGAGCCTGCTTGGGATTCTCTCTCTTCCCTGCTCTCTCTGTCTCTCCCCCTTCTCTCTCTCTTTCTCATGAATATGAGTAATATGAATAAATAAACTTAAAACACAAGGATCAAGAGTAGATGAGGAAGGAGATATAACCTGGGGCCAGAGTGTTTATATTTCAAGTCCTTGTATCCTAGGCTGAGCTTTATGGACTCTTTGACATAAGGCACAACAGGGAGCCACTGAAGGGTCTGTAAGCTGCTGAGATCTTCCAAAAGCACTTCCCATCATATCAACGTGCTTTCTTTTATCTTCCAGTCTTACGGATGAACCGTGCTCTCCAGGCACAGACCAGCTCCTACACACCTACACGCAACCCCATTCCCTCTCGCCTACCCAAGAACATGACCCCAGCCATGCTTCTTCTCTCTCCTGCATCATCAACACCTTCTCCTGATTGGGCCTTTGACCCTAGCACACAAATGTGCAATTATTTCTCCCGTCTGAAAAATAAAGGTGTGCTCAACCTCATTTTCCCCCATCACTTCCTCTGTATGGCAAAATTCCTAACAACATTGTAATGCTGGACACTTCTACTTCCCACCCTCCCATTCTCTATTAAACACGTTTCAGCTGAGCTTTCACCCCTCCCCAGAATTCCATCAAAGAAATGACCTCCACACAGCCCCACCCAGTAGCCAGTTCTCCAGTCTCCACCTTGCTTGACCTTTACGCAGTAGTGACCTAGTCAATGACTCCTCCTCAAAGCAACGCTCTTTACTTGGCTACCAGGGCACTCTGCTGGCTTTCCTCTTACCTTACACCCTGCTCTTTCCCAACCCTTGCTGCTTCCTCCTCTTTTCTGGAGTTCTTTATCTTGAAGTTGCCCCAAAGCTCAGTCTTTGGATCCCTTCTCTATCTACACTTATTATCCTGGTGATCTCATTCATTTCCATGCTTTTAAATTCTGTCCACAAGCTGATGACTCCCAGATTTATACATGTGATCTATGTTTCTCCTCTGATTTCCAGACACGTAAATCCAATTGCTGCTGACATCTCCACTTGGACAGTTAGTAGGCATCTGAAACTGAGCTCATGATCTGTCCCTCCTCGTACAGTCTCCCTCATCTCAAAATGGCATCTCCGTCCTCCCAGGTCCCCCAGTCAGATGGTCATCCTGACTCTTTTCTCACAGAATACATCCAATCTATTAGCGTCACACTGCTGAATGGTGGGAAATAACAGGACGGAGAATGGTCATGTCCTGTGCAGCATTCTAAAGGACGGCTGAGCACAAGCCTGAACATGAAGGTTGGACCTCGACCATTGTTCTCGGAAACAGAGTGTGGCCTCTTGCACTACGTACTCAAATACCTCACACATACAAAAAAAAAAAAAAACCTCTTTAATATGAATGAAAAAAATAGAATAATTGGTAATGGATACCAATCATTCAGCCTTAGATGGAAAGGATTGTGCAGACCTTAGTGAAATTAAATGCTTTATTTTATTAGGGAATCTCTCCATTGGGACTCCTAGCCCAAGGTCCCCAGGCTCTGTACCACACACTGAATTTCCAACATGGGCACACAGCTGTTTAGAAAAGAAACAGCACTTCCTATGACTAGTATAAAGCCTACTGGCTAACCCAGAGTGCTTGTCTGTCAAAAGAAGAGTCTAACAAAAACCAGATGATTTTACTCATATGCTCATAATGGAATCTAAAAAGCAAAACAAAGAAACACACAAAAAGCAGAAATAGACCCAAAGCTGTGGAAAACAAACTGATGGTTGTAAAAGGAGAGGGGAGTGGAGGGATGAGCAAATGGGTGAAGGGGAGTAGGAGATACAGGCTTCCAGTTATGGAATGCATAAGTCACAGGGATGAAAGGTCCAGCATAGGGAATGTCGTCAATGACATTGTAATAAGGGTCCATGGTGACAGACGGTAGCCACGCTTGTGGTGAGCATAGCATAATGTACAGAGAAGTTGAATGACTACATTTTACACCTAAAACTCATGTAACACTGTGTGTCAACTATACTCAAACAAATTTTTGGAAAAAGTTTTAACGGGTCTAAGGGGATCTTAGCAAATGCCTGGCATCGTGCGTCCATTCCCTCCTCTGACGTGCTCTAAGAAATTACTAATCCATCTTGCTACCCTTTCCCTTTCAACGTGGATTTGATTTCCAAATTACTTTCAACCCAGTAGCCCAAGGAGTCACTACCAATTGATCTATCACCTTTGGCAGACAAGTCGAAACCTAATGATCCTCTCTTGTCTGGTCCTTGACAAGTATTTGTGTAATCACATATACGTACTCAAAAACAAAAAAAGAAATGAGAGCAGTAATGTTATGCCATGAAAGTTAGGCTCAAAACCCAGCCACGTCCGGGATAGGGGGTATTTCCACCCTCCACTCATCCCTCCCTCAAACCTATCCACATAGCATCTAATAGCTCATGTGACGATGAACAATCCCTGCCCTCTACCAAGGTATATTTCTGATAATCATATTGGGTTTTTTTTTTATTTTTTTAACGTTTATTTATTTTTGAGACAGAGAGAGACAGAGCATGAACGGGGGAGGGTCAGAGAGCGGGAGACACAGAATCTGAAACAGGCTCCGGGCTCTGAGCTGTCAGCACAGAGCCCGACGCGGGGCTTGAACTCACGGACCTCGAGATCATGACCTGGGCCGAAGTCGGCCGCTTAACCGACTGAGCCACCCAGGCGCCCCTCTGATAATCATATGGTAAGTGGGTTATATTTTCTTATAATAACAATAGAATAACTGGAGGTTGTGTGTCTGATTAAGAAGTCGGCAGCAAATAAATCACAAAGATGATCCAACAATAGCCTCCTATAATTAATTAAGGTCTGAAACTTTAAAGTCCCTTAAAATGGGCCTCCATTATACCATATATATGGATTAGTCAGTGTTTATGATGTGCTCACATACCACGTGAGAGCATCCAACTCTCCCGAATCACCAGTTAACCCACCTAAAATGAAGACAGGAACTTCAATAAATGGTAATTAACTTTTTAATTTAAAGAATTGTGTTTGCCTTCTTAGGAATTAAGAAGGCTTTAGGGGACGAGTTGGGTGATCCAGATTTCTTTGGAGAAGAAAAGAAGCTGCCAGGGGAAGTCTGAACCACGGTTTTCTCATTTTCCTAAACAGACCTCATTGGCCAATGTTTCTTGAAGGCGTCTTTGTGCCAGGCATTGTGCGGAGGGCTCCCGCAAACAAAATGCCTCAAACTCACTCCACTGACCTCAGAGCTGCACCTGTAGGACCATTCTTTCCAAAATAGCTGTTGTATTCTCCACGTATTTGAAGACTTTACTACAGAGTTTGATGGCATCCTAAGTGTCACCTTTTTGTTTCCCTTATTTTCTCTCTTTTTTTAAATTAAGAAAGTTTTTTTGAATTTATTTTTGAGAGAGGGAGAGAGAGGGCAAGTGGAGAGGGGCTGAGAGAGAGGGAGACACAGAATCCGAAGCAGGCTCCAGGCTCTGAGCTGTCAGCACAGAGCCCGAGGCGGGGCTCGAACTCACGAACCGTGAGGTCATGACCTGAGCCGAAGTCGGATGCTTTAACCAACTAAGCCACCCAGGAGCCCCTTTCTCTCTTTAATATATAATGTTTTTACTAATTTTCCTTAATTTAAAGTAATCACACAGTAAAACAATCATCTGGAATCTCCAGGTAACTTTTACTAGTGCTTCTCAACCCAAACTGCACATCAGAATCACCCAGGGAAGCTTTAAAAAAATCCTAATGCCTGGCAGCACCCCATACTACCTAAATGAGAATCTCTGGGGTGGGAGCAAGACATCAGGATTTTAAAAGCCCCCGGGTGCTTCTCATGTGCCCGGGTCCCTACACGGAAGCAGGCAGGTGTCCTTTCTTCCCACTCCATAAATACCTGACCATGCCTGAAGCAGACCTCCTACGGCTGCTGGATTCAGTCAGCTCTGTTCTCTAGGAAGAGCCTCATTTTTCCCCAGTAAAAGTGGTATTTTTTTGGCCTAGAGTTAGCAGTGAATACAGTAATCAGGCAACAAGAGAAAAGCCTTCGTGGATGTTGCCTATTCTGACTTCCAAGAACGGTCACATTCTGTTTGGGTTCCTTTTTCTCACCACGTGATGACAGGGGAGACTGTGTGGAGCTCACTCCACCCACATCAAGTCCTCAGTGCAAGGGGGCTCTGAAGAAGGTCGAAGGAGTGTCCATCCAGATTCCACCGCAAATTCCCTTATTTTACTTTGGCAGGGCTGCTGTAACAAAGTACCATAAACTGGGCAGCATAAGCCAACAAACTGATTCTCTCATAGTTTTTCTCTCATACGCTAGAAGTCTAAGAACAAGGTGTCAGCAGGGCCACACTGACCCAAAGTCTCTAGGGGAGAACGCTTGTCTCCCCCAGCTTCTGAGGTTGCTGAGTCCAGGCTCTCTGGCTCACAGCCGTGCACCCCCACCCCCCATCAGGGGCCCTTTTCTCTCTGTGGGGCTGTGTCTTCACATGGCCTTCTTCTAAGGACAGCAGTCCTTGGATTTGGGGCCCACCCTCATCCAGTGTGACCTCATCTTAACTAACTACATCTGCAAAGACACTATTTTCTTTTTTTTTTTTTCAGTGTTTATTTATTTTTGAGACAAACTGAGCGTGAGCAGGGGAGGGGCAGAGAGAGAGGGAGACACAGAATCTGAAGCGGCTCCAGGCTCTGAGCTGTCAACACAGAGCCCAACAAGAGGCTCGAACCCACAAACTGTGAGATCATGACCTATGCTGAAGTCAGAAGCCTAACTGACTGAGCCACCCAGGCACCCCGACTCTATTTGCAAATGAGGTCACATTCCCAGGTTCCAGGAAGACATGGATTTGGGGGACCCACTACTGAACCTAGTACACCTCATAAACTACTTGTGGGTATTTTCATCCCTAGGAGGCAGGCAGGAGAAACGTGTTATCCCAGTCTACCTGTAAATCTAGTTAGGTAATTAATCTGTCTCTAGAATATTGGAAAGGAAACCATCTGTGCACAGCAAAAGAAAACAATTTGGTTAATTATGTTGGCCTTTTAAATGTTTTTAAGACAGACAAAAAAGGCAAGGATTATGCTTGTGTTTTTTTCAAGTTTTGTTCCAATTTTTAGCCATTTTGCTAGTTACGGGGCCTGTTTAGAAAGAGCAAACATGTAATATTTACAGTGTAACCAACTCATTTTTTTTCTCCTACTGAAGCTTGACAGAGTATATCTCTCTCGCACAGGCACAGAGGAACTGAACTGCAAAGTCCTTTTATTGTTCAAATATAACATTGTAACTATTCATTTAGGTGGTCCCAGGAAGCTGGAAAGGAGCACAGGCGGATGGTCAGACTTGGTAGGAATTCCTGTGAGATAATCATTTAACACTATTTGCTTCTACTACAAGCAACCTTCTTCTGCAAAATCTGAGGCAGGCCAGGTCTATTGTCTATATTGCTCTTCAGCCACCCGCCCCAGGTGTATTTGCAAAATTAAACGGTGTTAGGCTTTGAGGAATGAAAGGCATTTATAAAATGCCAACAGTCCCCGAGGTCCCTGTGCTGACCTAGAGGTCTGGGTTTGGGAATTCACTACTCCCACCCCCATTTCTTCCTGTCATTTGAGCTGTCGCCTTGGAGATGTCACAGCCCATATGTGCTTCCTTCTGTGAAATGAGGCCCATGATCACTGGCTCTGGAACATCAGGGGAGCGGGAAGAGCAGCCCGGAGACGTTAACTTATTCTCACCCCCAAGTCGCACCAGCTCCATGCTCAGAAAGGCAGCCGGCAGATCAGGGATGGAAGATGGACAGCAGTGAAGAATCAAAAACAAGGATGCGGGCTCTGGAGTTGGACTGCCTGAGTTCAAATCTTAGATCCATTTTGGGGAAGCAGGGAGACACGTAACTCCTCGAAGCCTATTTGCTCATCTGTAAAAGGAGGATGACAGTGCCTGCTTCATAGAGTTGTGCGGAAATAATGTGATAGTGAACATAGCAAAGTGCCCAGCACATAGCTAGCACTGAGCAAACGCCACCAGTGTCTTAAGAGTACGTGAGCCAAAATTAAGTAGAAACATTCCCTAAACACAGATTCTTCACTGTTGGCTTTACTCAGCTGCCTCTGCCGTCAGACGTTTATTTCAGATCTGTGGCAAAGGAAAAGTGAGCCCTATGGGCAGAATGGTAGCTGGGCCCCAGAAAAGATAGAACAGAAGCACGTATCAGGTCTCAGAGGAAACTTCAGTTTGCCCCCCTCCCCCGGGGAACCTTGGGGGTGTTTTCTGTTCTGCCTACCACACGAGTCGAAGTTAAGGAAGGACTCTGTGAAGGACCTGTAAATTATTAGATGTTTTCCAAGAAAGAACCTGGTAAATGGAAAAAATGAACACATGGCCATTGCTTCCCACTGTTATGATGACAGGGAAACATCCCAAGGAGGGAAGGAGCTCAAGAGAAGGTTGTGGTGCTTACAGGGATTAGTCTTAAAATGGACCTTAGGATCCACTGCCTGGGGTGGGTGTGGTGAGGTAAAGAAAATACAGTGCCTGGTGCACCGGCCCCCACCCCAGACCAACTGAATCACATTCTGTGGGGGTAGGCTGTGGTCTGGGGCAAAGAGGGGTGGGGGAGTGTTTGGGGGACTTGGGTGGTTTTTTTCTTTAGCTCCCTAGGGGGTTCAAAGGTTCTACAAGGTCAAGAGTTGGTGTTGGAAAGTCTTATGCAGAGCTGGACGCTGGGGCTTAGGCTGTTTTGTCCGAGCCTGAGTGGCCAGAGCTAACCTGGGGGAAGGGAGTTTGGGGAAGAAGCGAACAGAGGAAGGAAGAAGGGAAGTAGCTTGGTGGGAAGGAAAAAAGGATCTGAATCTGAAAGGCCCGCCAACGTTAATTGCTAAATTTGACCTTAGGAAAAGTTAAATTAATGTGTTGTGTCTTGTGCAGACGCTGTGCTTGGAACCTTGACAAGCGAGACATTATGCAATCGTGACATCATGCCAACCCTGTGAGGCAGGCATCCCTGCCCCATTTACCAGAGGAAGAAAGGGAGGCCCAGAGAGGTGACAAGGTTTGCCTAAAGGCATCTGGCGGCTGGCTGGCTGAGCTGGGATCCCAGAGCAGGTGTCCCGATTCCAAGACCTGACAGGAGCACTGGTGAGAAGACCCAGTTTGGATTTTCTTGGAATGTTGGCACCGACCCGGACTGGACTCATGTCCCGAGGAATAAAGAAGATGAGACAGATCAATAAGTACACGAAACCAAAACACTGAAGACCCAAATACCTGGGAATGCCTCAGTTAGATAAAATAATCAGGATCTCCAGGCCTCCGAGATTCCCTTGCCCCTTGGCAGGAGGTGGGCGTGAACTTGTGCTGTTCTTGCACAAGACCCAGAACTACAAAGGCCGGAGCCACCCAAGGAGGTGCACACGGCCAGAAATACACCTGTGCGAAGGTCGTCAGGAGCTGAATCTCGCTGGCGAGACCTGCAATTCCCAGCAAGCAGCGCGGCGGCGAAGCTGCCAGATAGGACTTGGAAACAAGAAGGAGAAATAGGCGCCACATGGGTTGGTGGGCGGGGCAGGGAGTGTGCACCATGCAGGGCGTTGTCCAGGGCCCCCCGCCCCCCCCCCGCCGCGGGCACGCAGCGGGTGTGACCACATCGCAACTCAGGGCACCCCAGCCCGTCTCTCCATGGTACCTCCCCCTGCCTCACTCGGAGCATCCTGCATCAGTGACCTAGTTTCTATTTGTTACTTTATTATTTTTTAAATGAACTCTTCCCAAAAGGCACAAGAGTATAGTGAAGAATGTAACTTGTGCCCACCACCAGGCTTTGTCAAATCCTAACATTCTTTCCCATACTTACTTCAGATGTATTTTTTATTTAGAGCACGAGTGGGGTAGGGGCAGAGAGAGAGGGAGAGAGAATTCCAAGCAGGCTCCTCACTGTCTGTGCAGAGCCAGACCTGGGGCTGGAACTCACAAACTTGTGAGGTCATGACTTGAGCTGAGCTGAGCTGACTGAGCCACCCAGGCGCCCCTGGATGTATTTTTTTTTTTTTTTAAACAAAATGTCGAAAATACCTTTGAAGCCTCCATGTACCACTCCCTGATTTCTTTTCCCTTCTGTTGATCCCAAGGGAAACCACTCTTGGGAATTTGATGTTGATTATTCACACGCGTGACTTTTCCTTTTACCACATGTAGACATCCATAAATAATCAGTGGTGTTTTCACATACTTTTAACTTAATCTTACTGGAATCATGCTATAAACTTAATAAAACCTATATAATATTAATAGATTGTGATAATAAATTTTAAAGAAAATAAAAGCTAAATAGATAAATACTATATGAAATACGGTTTTAAAATAAATATTAATAGAGATTAAATCAAACTGCTACTTGCTTTATTTTTTGCTAACACTAGGGATTCCTCTATGTTCATGTTAATTCATTTATTTTGATGCTATACAGTATCTCGTTGTATGAAAATACTATAATTTATGTATCCCTTTGATGGACAGGCAATTTTTCCACCTTTTCCCCCAATTTGTTCCAATTTGTTACTGTTGCAAACAATGGCAGAATGAGTATTCGTGCATCTGTGTGGGTTTGTCCTAGGAGTGGATGCGGCAGGGGAATGTACATCCTTCACTTCTCTTCAGCCTCTTTTGCCTGTTCCTTGCTGTCACCGGTATTTTCCCAGACAGGATAACATCAGGAACCAAGGGCCACTCTGGAACTCCTGGAACCGAGGCTGGGATCCAGAAATACTACCTACTCCAGCAGAAACTGCTGGACATAAGCACTCAGTACATTGGAGTGTCCACTCTAAGCTAGGTGGGCTGTGTGTACAGGTCATCTGGGCCAGAGCCTCCCGCCCAGATGATCTTGAGGAGCTGAGGAAGTCAAGCTGCTCAACTCAGATTGAAGCCTGCAGCACCCCCATCTGTGTTTTGGGGCCCAACCTAAAACAGCTCCCCTATTTTTTTTAATGTTTATTTATATTTGAGAAAGAGAGAGACAGAGACAGAGAGACAGAGCACGAATGGGGGAGGTGTAGAGAGAGAGGGAGACACAGAATCCGAAGCAGGCTCCAGGCTCCGAGCTGTCAGCACAGAGCCCAATGCGAGGCTCGAACTCACAGACTGTGAGATCATGACCTGAGCCGGAGTTGGACACTTAACTGACTGAGCCACCCAGGTACTCTTTCAGCTGCATTATTTTTACTTTTTCCCTTTTATTTATTTTTTCTTTTTTATTGTTTTTATTTATTTTTGAGACAGAAAGAGACAGAGCATGAGCAGGGCAGGGGCAGAGAGAGAGGGAGACACAGAATCCGAAGCAAGCTCCAGGCTCCGAGCTGTCAGCACAGAGTCCGACACAGGGCTCGAACTCACAGACTGCGAGATCGTGACCTGAGCCGAAGTCAGACGCCCAACCGACTGAGCCACCCAGGCACCCCACTTTTTCCCTTTTAAATATTTAACTTCATTTTCCCCGACTGTCAAAGTAATATATACTCTTGACATAAACTTTACAATTTTTAGAAAAGTATTTTTACACTAATCGTAAAATTTCACTCATCAGACACATTCACTATTAACATTTTAGCCTATGTGTCTTGTTTTTTTCTAAGTATTGTCCCCTTGCCTGTATATTCTACTGTACTCTGATTTTTCACCTAATATAAATTTCTATATCGTTAATACATTATAAACATAATTTTAATTTATTCAGGTTATTTGATATTTTACATAGAGTTTTATTATCTACCTAGTCACTCCTTTATATTGGATACTCAGGTTATTCCTAATTTCCGTTTTCACAATTAAAACACAATGGGCATCTTCAGAGATAAATATTTGATGGACTTTTGGATCCTTAAGATTCTAAGAATCTTAGAAATCTAATTCTTAGAAGGCCAAAGGGCATTTTTAAAGCTTTTGATAGATATTACAAAACTGTTCTAGAAAGACAACTATGTTACAGCCCGACTGACAGTGTTCAGAATGCCCAGCTGGCCTGCCTTTACCCAGTCAATTCATTGTGAGCTCTTCTTACACTGGGACTCAGATGTGGAAGGAAAGGGAACCTTTAAATGCTGGCAGGTTTGGTGGAAAAGAACATTGGGCATCCTCCCAAGCGGTGTGTATTAAGCTGCTTCCTTCCATGAGAACCGACAAGACAGCAAAATGGATGAATCATACTGTGGGAAAGTTATACTCCAGAACCAGGTCTCTTATATATAGTAGACAGTTGAAAGAGCCCACTGGGACAGTAGAAGAGGTACTATTTAAATTTCCTTAGTTTGAAAGCAACAACAACAATGAAAAGACTCTGGTTAACTTAAGCAAAACAAAAAAGAATTTATTGGAGGAGACTGAAGCCAAAGGGCTGTGTGTACTGTTGGGCAGGTTGTACACTGTACAACTCAGGCCATGGGGAATCATTCATTTTATCACCTATGTGAATGGCACTTGCTAGAATTGTACAGTGCACTGCCTACACAACCATATGCAGCAGCCCTGCTGGAATAGCTCATAAAACAGGATTGCTCAAAGTATCTGTGCTTAAGGACTGGGTTTATTATTGTTGTTGTTATTACGAAAAGCCATTGTAGATCAATGCTTGGGTAAATTAAATTAATATGAATTACTAGAAAAATGAAATGCCACTTGATGTCTCTACAGTGCCAATTACTACAAAAGTTCCTAAGTGCTCAGTTTCCAAATTTACCTCACTGTAGACATGGAACACGTAGTTTGGGAAACAGAACTGGTCCACAAACCATAGCATGATTACAGTTGAGGAGTCCTGATGTAGATTAGCCAAATGCAGAAAAGTGGGAGTGGAATGAGGAATCTAGAACAAGCAGACCCAAGAAGTCAATCTCCTGTCCATCTCCCATTACGGTTTTCTCTCCTCCTGCCAGTACGATGAAAGCTCGCTGCAGAATGGCTTTCTGCAGATGGCAGAACGTGCACCAACTAACAGCTCTTTCATCTTATGTCTTACAGCCTCAGCCGCCGGAGAAAGAATTATTGGTCCCAAATCCAAAAATTCCAGAGAGGGGGCTTCGTGGCCTAGCTGGGGTCTGGGGCTCACTTCTATAGCTAGAAGGTGTGTCACTTGTGGCCCAGGGGGTGGGGGGAGGACATGTAAGAAACCATGGGAACCATGGGAACCATGTGAATGTTGCTGGGAGCAGTTCTCAGAATAGGGGTACGGTGTTACCCGAAATAAGTGAATGTGCCAGGTAGATAAAACAGTACACATTTCAATTATTAGGTATACGTTTTCCTTTAGCTATATTCTAGTGCAGTCTTCCTCTGAAATATATTCCCCTTCCCATAAAAAGGGCTTATGAACAAATAAATGTGGGAAAAACTACAGGTTTCAGCACCCTCCCAGAAATTCAGAAGACAGACATATTAGCATATTAAAGGTTCTGAGAAGTCCTGCAAGAAGGAAACCTGTTTAACTGTGCTTAATCCAGTGTTGCCTGAGCTCATTTGATCACTCAAACCATTTTTAATGTAACATCCAGGAACATCCCACAGATTAGTGTTTCAAGAACACGTTCTGGGAAAGCCCTTCTAGGTGATGAGATGTTCCCCAGAAAGATGCGACTCAAATCCTTATAAAAAGAAAATAGGGGCATCTGGGTGGCTCAGTTGGTTGAGCCTCTGACTCTTGATTTCAGTTCAGGTCATGATCTCACAGTTTGTGAGTTCAAGCCCCAAGTCAGGCCCTGCACTGGCAGCATGGAGCCTGTTTGGGATTCTCTCCCTCCCTCCCTCTCTCCCTTCCCCCGCTCTTTCTCTGTCTCTCAAAATAAAGAAATAACCATTAAAACAAAACAAAACAAAACAAAAAAGTTTTAAACAAACCAGAGAGCCGGGTATTTACAGAAACTGGCAAATTATTTGCAAAGAGGCATTTTATAACACAAGTTAACCACCATCAAAGAGACCAGCTTCTAGGTTCAGAGTTTTATATGTTCAGCCTTATGAACATGGGGTACATCTCTGCAACTCCAAACCTTCCCTCTCTGGGACATTCCTTTCCCAAGGCCCTCTTCCTTTCCCAAGGCCCTCAGAACCCTTTGCATGTGATGTCTGGTACCCCGCCTCCTTCGAGGTAAGGCGTATCTTTATGCCATTAGGTGGCTGGCCATTGTGGTTTGCAAAACCAACTTAATAGCACGGGGCACCTGTTCTTCCCTGCGTGCTTTGTGATAAAAGGCCCCACTGGGGTGAGCAACACACTCGAGAGCCGCGTTAACAATACGCCACGTCTGGGGAAGCTTGGAGGTGGGGCCCATATTAGTAAGTATAATGAAGGCCTTCTCCTGTTTAAAGAGAGATTAGAATCTTATCCCAGATCATCCAGCTGGATTACAGGCACAACTAAAGGACAGAGTAAGCTGCCTGGGCAATCATCATCAGAGGACAGACTATAGGTTGGCCCCCAAGTCTGGAAACACAGGCAAATGTATCATCAATGGTTGATGGTATATTATAATGCTATTGATTGATACTACATATAATGCATGATAAAATAGAATCTATGTTTTCAGACTTTGTGGCCAAGTAGCCAAAGCCAGTATTTATATCATGCAGTGACCAAATGTCCGAAGGCACTGTTCTAAATGCTTCACCTGAATTAGCTAATTTAATTCTCAACAACCCTGTGAAATGGGTACGCTCAGTCATTCCCCTGGGAGTAGGTGAGGCAACAAGGCCCACGGGGAGTCAGTATCTGTCCCATTGGTGGGCAGTGGAGCTGAGTTTCGAGCCCAGAAAGCCTCACTCTAGACTGCAAACTGATACCCACCACACTGCAGCTGCCCCCTCCCCCCCACCCCCTATGCTTTGCTGAATAGCCATCAATTAGCAGGAACAATCACCAATCACTGCAACTAATAACTGTATTGTTCTTTGCTTTGGTCCTCATCACAAGCCATTATGGCAACCCAGGCAGAAATTATAGTTCCCGTTATAGATGAAGAAGCTGAGCCTTTACTGGGATCCCTACCTACCAAATGGCAGAACCGTGTCCTTGGACTTCAAGAGTCTCATGGGTTTAACTCATTTCTTGCATTGGGTCCTATGGTAGCCAACATCCAAGATGGTCGCCAATGATCCCTGCCTCTTGCATTGCCCTCTCCCACACTGAATGAGACTCACTTGTGTAACCACTAGGATACTGTGAAAATGATGATGACTTCTGAAGCTAAGTCATAAAAGATGTTGGAGATTCTGCTTCGATCTCTCTGGACCACTCACTCGGGAGGAAGTTGGCTGCTGCGTCATGAGGATGCTCCAGCAGCTGCCAAGAGGCACCCCAGCAAGGAAGTGAGCCTCCTGCCTGCACCAGGATGAATGGGCCAGCCATGTGAGTGAGCCCCCCTGGGGAAGTGGATCCCCCAACTTCAGCCAGCTGAGTGCAGCCCCAGATGACACCTTCACCGACGTTTCATGAGAGACCCGTGATGGTGAATTTTAGTGTCAATTTGACTAGCCTTGGGATGCCCAGATTAAGCATTATTTCTAGGCATGTCTATGAGAGTGTTTCTGGATGGGATTAGCATTTGGATTGGTGAGTTCAGTAAAATAGACTGCTCTCCGCAGTGTGGGTGGGCATCATCCAATCCATTAAGGGCCTGAACAGAACAAAAGGTAGAGGAAGGAGGAGTTTATCCCTTTTTTCCCTCTGCCTCACTGCTTCAACGGGGACATCTCATCTCATCTCCCGTCCTCAGACCGGGATTTATACCATTGGCTCCCCTGGTTCTCGAGCCTTTGGACTCAGACTGAACTACACCAGCAGACTTCCTGGGAATCCAGCCTGTAGACAGCAGATAGCGGGACTTTTTAGCTTCCATGATTGTGTGAGACAATTCCTCATAATATACCACTTATTCATATACTATGCTATTCATTCTGTGCTATATTCATACAGTGTATGTTTGCCATGGTCCTGTTTCTCTGGAAAACCCTGACTAGCACAGACCTCAAGCCAAATCCACCTGGCTAAGTCACTCCCGAAGTCCTGACTCACAAAAACTATGAGATAAGAAATGTTTTTCACTGTTTCAAGCCATACTTGAGCCATTTTTTAACTGCTTTTTTTTTTTTAAGTTTGGGAGAAATTTGTTTTGCAGTTATAGATAACTAATACAAGTTCCAACTCCAGAGTTCTTATCTGTTAAGGATCACTAACCAGCTGTGATCTTGAGAAAGTCTTTGAAGCACTCTCTTGGACTTGGTTTCCTCCCCTGCTAAATAATAATCTAGGAAAATTTCTGCGTCATTCTTAAGGTAACCAACCAACCATTACAACTGGGTTCAGGGAATACTGTAAAAATGAACTTCTGGCACAAGTAGGCCAATTCATGATAAACCTGCATCATATACTGTCTTTAAGGAACATTTCATTTGTGCATCTGATCTATCAACTCTAATTCAAGATCTGATTCAAGACTCGGCTAGCAATAGTCCACAAATCTCTTCAGTTCCCTGCTCCATGTTGTGTTATTCCAGAAATAGGTGGGCCTTTGCTCACACTGTGAGGTTCACTGAAAATGCCTTTCCTTACTCTCCACCTACCCAAGCCGATCCCTTGCCCAAGGCGCATTTCAAATGCCTCAGACACTGCGCCCTGGACCACCCACAGCAGGAGAAGCTGCAGGTGTCTCAGCAGTGGTGGGTTGGTAGATGTTTAGCAACCAGTCTCTGGGGAGAAAAGGTCCAAGTAAAGGTCCTGATTTGCAGTCTTTCTTGATTTCTGTGGTATTGATGCTTCTCCTGTAGCTGACTAAAAGCTCCCAACATGGCACCCCTGAGCACAGAGTTGGGAAGAGATGGACACAGTTAGCCTACTCAGCCAGTACCGGCTGGCCCCAGGGCACCCCTGTGTTTTGGACACCTCACCTTCCCTGACTGCCCTCTTGATCATTTTGAAATGTCCCGGGACCTGTCCCCCTTCCCCATCCCCATCATCTACCCCTGAGCCCAGACCTTCATCATTTCCTGCCCAGACTACTGGGACAGGCTCCTCCCTGTTCTCTCTACCTGCAGACCCTTCTCACTCCCATCCCTCCCACCTGCCACTACTGAGTGAGCATTTCTATATGTCACCTCATGGCCCCATGCTTCCTATCCTCAAAGTCCTTCAAACCCATGGTTTTCAATGGAAAGGTCAAAGATGTTGAATATACAAGCTCTCTATGACCTGACCTCTGTCTACCTCTCTATCACCACACTCTCTCTCTCTCTCTCTCTCTCTCTCTCTCTCACACACACACACACACATATACACACACACTTCTCTGACGAACCATGGTGCTCTTCATGCCCCCGATATTCTTACAGCCTAAAATGCCTTCTCCCCAGTCACAAATCCCACTCCCCGCTCTGGACTCATCCTCTTTCCCCAGACCCTGTGTCACCACAGGCATTTTATCAAGAAATCATGGGGGGAACCTACCATGGGAAATCATGGCCTGATTCTGTATACCTCTGACTTTCACTCCCCTCTCAAAGCTACAGGTTCCTGGAGGGCAGGGCCCTAGAGCAAGTCTCCTATTCTTTGGTGCCTGGCATGGTGTCCTGGCCTGATGGGACAGCCTCTCTGGGTCTGCAAAGGGGTGGCACTAGGAGGTCAATGAGGTGAAGCAGTGGGAATGGGCAGAGCCAAGGACCTCTCCTACCAAAGCCTAGGAAGGCTCCCAGCAGACAGAGGTACAGGTTTCTGAGGCCAGGGATTATAGAGGGAGGAGACTAAGAACTCTCTGTAGTGGCTGAGGCTCCCCAGATGCCACCACTGTTTTGTCTCTGTCTTCCTGGGTGGACTGAATGCTCCACTCTTCCTAGTTAAAACCCCATCTCTTAGGCTCTGTGTCTTTTCTGTTGCATTAAACTGAGTAATTATGGGCTTGCAGCAACCACTTGACCACATAGTAAAGGCTCTTGTCCATGCCTGACCCCAAGAGTGGAGGGCAGCCATTACCCTTTCCCCCAAAGCATTCAAACTTAGGTCATGGATCACATGGACAATGTCTTGGATTTCAGGTAGTTTCCTTTAAATAATTGCAAAAACAAAAAACAAAAAAAAAACCCCACCCTTGGTATGCCAGCTCTGCTCCAATTACTAAGAGACCAGTCTCTTTACAACAGCTGGTTTTCCATTGAAAAAGGGAAGTTAGGGGCGCCTGGGTGGCTCAGTCGGTTAAGCGGCCAACTTCGGCTCAGGTCATGATCTCACCGTCTGTGAGTTCGGGCCCCGCGTCAGGCTCTGTGCTGCCAGCTCAGAGCCTGGAGCCTGTTTCGGATTCTGTGTCTCCCTCTCTCTGACCCTCCCCCGTTCATGCTCTGTCTCTCTCTGTCTCAAAAATAAATAAACGTTAAAAAAAAAAAATTAAAAAAGAAAAAGGGAAGTTAGTGACCAGATGATCCCTATTACCTCTGACACTGTGATTCTAAGCCAGTTCTCCCTCTCTGTGCCTTAATTTTCTTATCTTCAAAATGGGAGTAATAATACCTACCCATCTCAGAAGGCTGTTGAAGAACAGATGAGATAATAGATATAAAAATACCATTGTAACTATAACTATTAGTTGTTATTTATGAGATTTAATTATTTTTTTAAATTTGTTTATCTATCTTGAGAAAGGAAAAGCATGTGCGAGCAGAGGAGGGGCAGAGAGAGACGAGAGGGAATCCCAGGCAGGCCCCGAGATGTCAGCACAGAGCCCAATGTGGGGCTCAAACTCTCGAACTGTGAGATCATGACCTGAAATGAAGAGTCAGACGCTCAACCAACTGAGCCACTCAGGCACCCCTGTGCTAAAAGTCCTCTATAAATATTCCTGGGTGATTTAACTAAATTTCAACATGATTGTAGTCATCATGGAGGTGTTAATGTAGGAGAAACACAAGAATACATTAAAGTCCCCTAAGTGGGGACTCTTCACATCGCTGGGCAAACACAGAGGTGAGACATCTGCTGGGTGAGCTATGACAGACGCTGCAGACAAAGCCTGGTTCGTTACTGCATTTTTATTCCCCAAGATCTACACAAAGGACTGGCCATTAGAATCCAGGCATGCCTGTTTATTCTAAGGCTTGTCCTGAATGTTCAGCCAGGCTTTGAACAGAGCTGCTGAACAGAATTAAAGTAACTCATGCCTGTTTGCCTTTCCCAGGTAGAGCATAATGAGGTCACTCTAGTATTCCAGAACACCCTCTTTCCATCATGATCATTATTATGAGTGGTGCTGTTATGATTCAGCCCTTTGGAAGCAAGGTCAAGGTTCAGAAGTAAGCCAGGTCCCACTTTGATCTTCAAGATCATGGCCACACTCTGCCCAGCAACATACCCTTCATCCCCAGGTCTCCAAGCACAATAAGAGTCTAATTGGGAAATCTTTATAGTGTCCTTGAGAATTAGTAATCCTGGAGTGGTTGAAGCCAGGGACAGCATGAATGACACCATGTCACTCCCCAGCCTTTGCCTGAAAATTCTTGCTGACCACTATCCCAAGCTGCCAACCAAAGAATGACACTCCCTTTAATTTTCCTTTGTAGATTGGCAGAGAAGCTCTTGTTAGTAACTAGCCACTGACCCAAGCCTCCCTGGGATATTCCTTCCTTTTTTTGAAAGTATCTATTTATTTGTTTGTTTGCTTGCTTGTTTGTTTGTTTGTTTGTTTTTGAGAAAGAGATAGAGAGAGCATGAGCAGGGTAGGCGGGGAGAGAGAGGGAGAGAATCCCAAGCAGACTCTACACTGTCAGCACAGGGCTCAAACTCACCAACCATGAGATCGTGACCTGAGCCGAAATCAAGACCAGGCCACTTAACCAACTGAGCTACCCAGGCAACCCTGAGGTATCTCTTCTTGAGTGACCTGGCCACCCAGGCCCTCCCGCTGAAATCCCCCACCACTCCACACATGATATTGGGTGTATAGTTTCTGTTATAGTCATTCCAACTGACATTCAGAATAAAAAGTTGAATTCTAAGCAGCTCACTTTTTTATCAATGTACAGTTGCTTTATCATCAAAGATAGACAGGAACAGGGGCGCCTGGGTGGCGCAGTCGGTTGAGCGTCCGACTTCAGCCAGGTCACGATCTCGCGGCCCGTGAGTTCGAGCCCCGCGTCAGGCTCTGGGCTGATGGCTCGGAGCCTGGAGCCTGTTTCCGACTCTGTGTCTCCCTCTCTCTCTGCCCCTCCCCCATTCATGCTCTGTCTCTCTCTGTCCCAAAAATAAATTAAAAAAAAAAAAAAAAAAAAAAAGATAGACAGGAACAGATGGCCAGATGACCAACGTACAGGTGACTGTCTTATCTTGCAACAGTGTAAAAACCCCTACTGGTAGAAGATACTGGGTACAAAAGAGTGACCCTTCTCCCACCACCCCAAAAGCAAGAGTTAGATGAGGTCCCCAGTCCACGGACTAGCAAATCAGAAACATCTTCTTGGTATTAGGAAGTCAGCCCGTTAGAAAATAGGCAGGATAGGGGCACCTGGATGGCTCAGTCAGTAGAGTGTCCAACTCTTGATTTCAGCTCAGGTCATGATCTCACGGTTCATGAGATCGAGCCCCACATCAGGGTTCCTTGCTTACTCTCTCAAAATAAATAAGTAAACTTAAAAAAAAAGAGGCATAACAACAAAGCCCAATGGTGCCTCTGTGAAGGTACTAAATATCATTATTAATAAGGAAATATTGTTATTATTGTAAAAGCTTTGATATTTGTAAATCAATTTACAAATTTTTCAAAAAGTGCTCTTCTCATGGTTGACATCCTGCTAATCCAGCCATACAGATTGGTGAAATGTTGAACTGTTTCCTTATCTGTTAGTAAGCAGTCACTGAACCCAGCTTCCCTGCGGCATTCCTTCTCGTGTCACCCTGGCCACCTAGGCTCTTCCTCTGGACACCCCCCTGAAACACACACCTGTCCAAGACCCAGCGATCAAAGAGTGAACACCTGGCCCAACAGGCGCCCCCCGGGATTTGTGCTAGGTCAGTGCTATGGCTAACGTCCATTCAGATGTGTGGGTGAATTTGCCACGCCTGTTGTTAAATATTTTAATACCTCCCCTGCCTAACTGCACTGAGATGTTCAGGATGGAACAGCCTTCAGGGTTTCTACGCTCTGCACCTCACACTCTGTTCTCTGGATCTGGGGCGGCCCCAGTGTGGGAACACAAGTCAGGTGGCTCCAGAAAGCCATAGGGCAAATGCTGAGTGCCTGGCCAGGCCCTTCTTTAACTGTGAGGGAGGAGTGGGAAATGTCCTCAGTGACTAGCACTTAAAAGTGGCCTTCCCCCTCAGCTGTGCCCCAAAGCCCCGGGTTGGGTGCCTCTTAAAAACCAGAAATAATAACACATAACAGCCACATGGGCAAGTCCCCAACCTGCCATCTGCATCAGTTTCCCTCTGTTCGGTCCAATGGAGGGAGATAATAACCTATCTTAGGCTTAATTAACATCTGGGCCCTGCTGCTGGGTGATTCCCAAACCCACGTCTCTCTGTAATTGCAAACCTTTATTTATTTGGGCACTTTGATGACTGCCACATACTGGGAACTGTGGCCCCAACCCCACCCACAACCTCTTACTTGCCAGCTGCCCACCTCCCCTCCCCACCCCCAGCGGCCCTTCTGTTGCCTGTCTACCCACTAGCCCCCTAGTATCCCTTGCCCCTAATCCCTCTGTCCTGTGACATTCTGTGTTACAGCACACTCAGAATCTGGACTGTGGTCCCAGATCTGCCCATTACTTACTCCGCCACCAAGAGATGCCTGCACTTGGAGTGCCCAGCCCTTTGCCTTGCATACAGTAGGTACTAAACACTTGTCAGCAGTCTTCCTTTCTACTCCATTCTACTCTTTCATCCCCAGATCTCTCATCTAAAAATTGAGTTACTGATGCTTCCCTGCCTGCCTACCTGAGTTGTTATGGGCATCAGGAAAGAAAGTGGCTGAGAATGTCCTCTATAAGTTGTGTAAGTACCACCGAAACACAAGGGCAGGAGACAGGGTTGGATCGTGGCCAGACATGCCTCCCACGGGGACAGTTCGTGGTGGGGCCACCCCAGGCCAGGGTCTGGCCTGCTGTAGTGCAGATCCTGGGGAAATACTGGGTCTCCATCCTTAAGAAGTTAGGGGGAAACAGCCTCCCTGGAAGGAACTAGAGAAGGGCTGAGAAGACTCAGCCGCCATGTGGCCCGAAGGTGCCTCAGCCACACTCCCAACTCGCCTGAGACCCAACCCAAGCCTGCCCTTCAGGTCCCTCCAAGAGGACGGCAATGAAAATTCCTCACGCTTGTATCACACTTTGCCATAAAAAGTGGCGTATAGTCACGATGTTCTTTGAATTGCACAATACCATAAGGTAGCAGAATGATCCCTGTTTACAAACGAGGGCACTGGACCTCAGAGAATTGAACTTCTTTGTGGTGTGTCACACAGGGAGCCTTACAGAATGGGGCACAAACCCAGGAACAGGGTGCAAACCCCAAAATGGGGTGCAAACCCAGGCCCCCGAGTTGGAATCCTGCACTTCTCCCTCGTGGTGGTTACCTCCAGAAAAGACATAACTTACTGCCTTTGTTTTCCTCTTTCTTTTCTTCCTTCCTTCTTTTCTTTCTTCCCTTTTTTCCCTTGATAATAGCACATTTATTTTAACAGGTTTAACAGGTTTAACAGTTTGCAGGTTTATCCCTAAACTTACCAAAGAATAAAAACAAAGAAAGTAATGCCATATTCCATTAACACCTGTAACAGTAAATTTCCAGTAAAAAAAAACAAAAACCAGTAAAAATCCTGTTAGGTACCAGGAGCCTTTTTTAAAGTACTGTTTTGAGGGGCAGCTGGGTGGCTCGGTCAGTTAAGCCTCCGACTTCGGCTCAAGTCATTATCTCATGGTTCGTGAGTTCGAGCCCCATGAGCTGTCAGCACAGAACCTGGAGCCTGCTTCAGATTCTGTGTCTCCCTCTCTTTCTGCCCATCCCCTGCTCCCACTCTCTCTCCCTCTCTCTCTCAAAAATAAATAAGCATTAAAAAAAACAGTTTTAAATACCATTTTGAATTAAAATATTTCTAAACTGCATTATACAGTTCTTTATTTTATTTAAAAAAATTTTTTTTAATGTTTATTCATTTTTTTGAGACAGAGAGAGACAGAGCATGAATGGGGGAAGGTCAGAGAGAGAGGGAGACACAGAATCTGAAACAGGCTCCAGGCTCTGAGTCATCAGCACAGAGCCTGACACGGGGCTCGAACTCACGGAGTGTGAGATCATGACCTGAGCCGAAGTCGGACGCCCAACCGACTGAGCCACCCAGGCGCCCCTACAGTTCTTTATTTTAAAATTAAATTAGGGTATTGTAAATGTAACATGCTAATAAACCAAATCAACAGTTCCACCAGTAGAGTGTAGTATAAACTATAAAGTAAAAGTTCCCCTATCCTGCCCGCCCTCTGGGCCAGTATGCAGACGTGGCTGGCTGGTAAAGACGTTTCTGACAGGAGACAGTGGGACCTCTATCAGACCTCTGGCTGGGGCTCCGAATTCACTTCGGCCCTTCCCAGGACACACAGCGATCACAATCAGAGCTGTCCCTCTCCCTGGTGTCTGGGCTCGCTTGTGGGAGGAGCTGAGCCCTCGGTGGGAGAGAAGAACACAGACATCTCCCCGCAAGTGGCCAAAAGCAAGCGGAACAGGACCCTTCTGGCAGGGCTTCTGATCTGCCCCCCTCACACTGGGGAAGACTGAGCTCTGTGCAGCCTCACAGTGCAGTGTTGCCGGGAGACAAATCATAGAACTTTTCAAGAACCAGAGCTGCCCCTCCACCTGGGCTGTCTCTGGAGAAAGAAAGGTCTGCTCCCAAAGACAGCAGGAATTTTCAGACTCCTGAGGGAGGAGGCAGCCCACCTCAGACGTTTCATTTAGTCTTGCGCGAATGTTTGCAGCATCTGTTTCTAAAAAGTTACTTGAATTCTGGGTCCTGAGCTACGCAAAGTGGCCCTTAGGACCAGGTGCCAACTGAATGATGCATGCCTTCACTAACCCTTATAAATAATGATACCCCCTTAATCCCCCCCCAAGGTCTTAGCTCAAATAAACCTGGGCCTGTGGTCATAAGACAAAGAATCTGTTGTGGAGACCGTATACATGTCTTGCCCAAGCCCATTTCCCTCTGAGCACACCGCTAGACTGCATTGTCCAGCTGCTTTTGCAGTTACATGGAGCCGTGAGCTGAGCTGTGGCCAATGGAACGTGGTCAGAAGTTGTGTGTGTCACTTCTGGGCCCGCCCGTTAAAATCTCCAAAAGATCATGCACGCTCTTTCTCTATCCAATGGAGGATATTGTCCAGTAGAAGCAGAAGACCCAGAGAGAATTCTGAGGTACTGGGGTAGGGTCAGCAAACGTTTTCTGTAATGGGCCAGAGAGCAAATATTTTAGGCTTGTGGGCTATGTGGTCTTTGTTGCAACTATTCAACTGTGTTGTAATACAAACACGCCATAAACAATAGGTAAATGAATGAGCGAGATTGTGTTCCAATGAAACTTCATACACAAAAACAGTCAGCAGGCCCAATTTGGGCCACAATTCCTGCTCTAGAAAATGGTGGAGCCACAATGCAGACAGAGTCTAGGCCCCTGAATGACTGTTTAACAACCAAGGCTATTCATTCAGAACATTGCATGTGATAAACTCTTACGATGTGAAGCCAGCGAGAGTATGGGATTTGTTAAAGCAGCTAGCATTCTTTACCTTATTCAATTATACCCACCATATTCTATTATTTCTGGTTGCCAAGTTCATGGATCAGGAAATGGACAAATGAGAAAGAAAACCCAAATATTCTTCTGAATTGGCCTTTGAAGTACAGGGCTAGGGGAGCCTGGGTGGCTCAGTCAGTTGTGTGTCCGTCTCTTGATTTCAGCTCAATCAAGTTATGATCCCAGGGTCATGGGATCGAGCCCCATGTCAGGCTCCATGCTGAGCACGATGCCTGCTTAAAATTCTCTCTTTCCCTCTGACCATTTCCCCTCTTCCCGTGCATGCTCTCTCTCTGTCTCTCTGTCTCGCTCTCCCTTTCTCTCTCTAAAATAAAAATTTTAAAAAATAGAAGTACAGGGTTGGGGAGAGGTTGCAAGTAGGAGATTTTCAAACACATCCTCCAACCACCTCCCCCCTCCAAAAAAAATATTCTAATAAACAATGCTTCTTCTAGAACCTAGATCAGGCAAGGTTTTATGATTCAGTCAGAGCTTTTGAGGAGACCACTTTGATGGTTGAAGAGGATGATCATCTCTTTTGTGAGGCACTCTATGACTACCTCCCTCCCTTGAATGGATTGAGATGGGTTGGCTACCCCTTCTCTGTGTTTACTATACACATAAACTGTGTACATTTTTATGATGGATAGATACCACATATTTTGGTCTTTTCCACTGGATTCTAAGCTCCATGAGGGCAAGGACTGCTCTAGTTTCAGTCCTTACTTCCTTCTTGTTTCCCTCCCCCACCCCCCACCTCATACTCCCCCACCACACCCCCACAACCAGCACAGTGCTTGGCACACAGTAGGTGCATTATAAATGCACACGGTAGATACATTATAAATGTTTCTTCAGTGAGGGTGAGAACAGGAATGAATTAATGAAGACATGTGAAGGTTAAGGTCAAAATTACCTAGGTATTAGGTTGGGAAACTATATCATTTATCATCCAAACTAGGACACCTTGAAAGTGAAAGGTGGCTCTGCTATAATTATGTGATGACCTCAGCCATAACTGGGACCATCCTGAGCAAACCAGAATCGACGGCCATCCCGGCAGTAGGCTTCTTTGGATCACGGTCTCCAGCAATATAGAGTATTCTCAAAGGAAATTGGTGATTTCTGTTAGGTTAAGGACCTTTTAAGATTAAAAACAAACAAAAAGCAAAACTCAAAGTACAATGGAAAGGAAAGGGTGATGTGATTTGAAGTTTTTCTTGGCAGAAATCTGGGAGGATCAGCATAGCTCTCTCATTGCGCTATGAGTTTTCACTGATCATTTCACACTAATGCCAACCACAACAACTCGAGTTTACAGTACAGCTCATATTCACCCTTGAGCACAGTCCCAGGCATACCCACAGGAACGAACACACACACACACACACGCACACACACACACGCACGCACACACACACACACGCACGCACACACACACACCACAGTTCTATTAGGACAAGAGGTTCCTAAGTATTCCCGTGTGTACTCTAGCTATATAGAGTGTGTTCAGTAAAAACCTAGAATCTCTACATTTCTACAAAACAGTCTAAAGAATTACTTTAAGAGGACTGTGTCCATTTCAGAAACATCTGTCTGAGAGGTGAATTAAATTACGATTGCAAATATTTGTGGGAAGGTTTTGGGAAAGGGTGTGTGTGTGTGAGTACATGCATGCGCCTGAATATAAAACACTAATCACAGTAGAAATAGTGATCTGGGCTGATAATCACATGCTGACAAAATGAACCCCATTACAAAGAACAAATACAAATCCCGCCAGAGAACACAAGAGGCTGCCATGCTCTCCTGCCACACCTGATGGAAGAGATTGGGTTGGAGACAGAGCCACATAGTACATGGGGATATCTAGAGCTTCAGACGGAAAGTTAGCCCATAATCTTTCCACATAAAGCATGCCATTTAGATACCCACCTACTGTTTCCTATTCTTAATAGATTACTTCTCGTTTTTGCCTGTTTTCCCTCCTTGGGTCCTGGAATGTGCCTCATGGAAAATGTTCCTGCCCGTGACACATTCACACTATGAGGGAGCCCCACTGAGCTTCATTCATCCCAACTGTGTTATTTCAATCTGAATATTCCAACAGCAACCACTCCTTTCCTGCACTACCCTTGACAAAGCATTCGCTCATCCAATTTTTAGATTTTCAGCCTCAAAAGAATCGGAGAGAAAGTTTAAATATTACTATCTCCATTTCACAGAAAGAACTGGCCCCAAAGGAGATTTGCACAAGTTCATAGAGCTACCGTACAGGAAAACCAGCGCTGGAACTGGATCTCAAGCCCAGTTCTCTCTGAGCCATACCTTACAGACTCACCCACAGGAATACTGCCTGTCATCCACCCTAGGCACCCAGTCCCACATCCATCAGTTAATACTGGACATTTGCTAAGACCTGGGTCAAAGGAATGGAATGGTGAAAATAACAGTGTAAGACTAAAACCTCTTTTGACTTCAGCAGTGTAAACATGTCCAAACACGTCTGACCAGCCACGGACTCTGGGAGCTTTCCTCATTGGCAACGACTGCTGTAGATATGAGGGGAAGGGCCTCTACACCTTGGCGTGTCTATGCATCTCTTTTGAACAAGCAATGTCGTTTGGTCTAAGCACAAACAGGAGCACCTAATGTTGTGGTGCTCTTTTAAAGAGATGTGCTCCTCTACTGGAAACCAGGTGGTGAACAGTTTTCCCTGGGATTTGGGGGCACTGGGGGCAGGTGGGCAGGCAAAGGCTAAGATAAGTTTCTCTGCAGGGGCGCCTGGGTGGCTCAGGGTGTTAAGTGGCCGACTCTTGATCTCGGCTCAGGTCACCATCTTACAGTTCACGAGTTGGAGCCCTGCATCAAGTTCCGCGCTGACAATGCAGAGTCTGCTTAGGATTCTCTCTCTGTCCCTCCCTCTCTGCTCCTCCCCCCTCCCCCCCCCAACTTGTACTCTCTCTCTCTCTCTCTCTCTCTCTCTCTCTCAAAAATAAATAAACATTGTTTTTAAAAGACAAGTTTCTCTACAGAGGAGGCCGAGGGGAGGACAGACAACAGTCATAAATAAGGAACCAATGATGGTCTTGCAGATCTGTAAATGGTACCTGGGAATCATTTGCAAGCCTTGAACTGGAACACAGAACTGAGAGTGTGCTGATGCGGGACCCTGTGGCCCTACGCACCCTCCTTCCTTGAACTCACATGACCTTGGAAATACCACTTTCTCTTTTCTGTGTAAGAGTTCAGCTGCAAGAGTGGAAACTTCAGGAATATGGCTTACGTCAGGAGGACATCTGTAATGTGAGGAGAGGTACTCCCAGCACCACAATATTTCTTCCTGCCTCCTCCCATCATGGTGCCCCAAATACCCTTATTATTTGACGTTTTACTGCTCAAAGTCTTTAAGTGTTCAAGAGTCCCATATTAAAATGTCAATTCCCTCAGAAGGCCATTTAGGTAAGAGACATCCACTGTAGGCTGAGGAACAATAGCTTGGGGGCAAAATTGCAAACCTTACCACTTGCAGAAAAGAAGGGAACGCTGCACTTCACAGACACACAACTGGCCCATGGTACCAAGGAAGGGTGCTCCCCGTATGACTGTTGAGAGTTTCTGAAAGAGGGCAGTGTGGTGTCTTGGAAGGAGACTGGGGGAAAGTAGGAGCCTGAGTTCTAATCCTGGCTCTACTATCAGCTCCCTGTGACACGTGGACAAGTCCCTTCCCTTTCCTGGGCCCCAGTCTCCTCATCTGCCAAAGGAAGGGACTGAGCTGGAGGAGGAGTAGTGTTCTGTCTGGCTCTCAGACTTGCAGGGCTAAGGAGGGGAGGAGATCTTGGAGTGAGCCGGTGACCCCTTGAGTTGATTGTTGGCCAGTCCTGGAACAGAGGGGAGGGAGAATCCCCGAAAGGCAGCTAAGAAGAAATTGTCCTAGGAGAAGGATCTGGAATTGGGGTGGGTCCTGGAGCAGGAAGTAGCCTACCACAAGGGGGAGGTGGGGAAGCATGCCCCAGGTTATCAACTCCCTCTTATTCCCAGACTTGCTGCAAGTGGGTCCTGTTCTCCATTGTTAGGAGAGCAAACACTGATGCCAGGTGCCCTTATGGCCTTTGATCAGATGCCTGGGCTCTGCCAGGTTTCTCTTGACAGTGGCCGGGTTGCTTCCAAATGAACTTAACCCGAAAGACACAAGGAAAAGAGTAGAGGACTTGGATTCAGGAGACCTGAATTCTGGCCCCATCTTGCCGAGTGATCGATTTCAGGCAAGTCCTTTTATGATCCGTCACCTGGCCCTACTGGCCTTTAGATTCAATGTCAGTCCCCATTTTAGGACCCACTGTTGCCTCTAAGTTTTGGGGTAGTGAAAGGGCTGCCTCACAAGCAATCCCTGCTCTGCTTTAGCCAAGAAGACCTCCAAGTTAAACTCCAGTGGAGGGTCCAAGCCACAATGTGTCCTAAAGATGAGCCCTGTTTCCCAGAGCTCCAGATCAGGGGTTTCTTCTATTCTGAATCACTAGGGAATGGAGGAAGGCAGAAACACACTTGACCTTAACCTTTGCTCCTTCTTCAATTCAGGACATTAATGCTGAAAGTCTTGCTATCATATAATCGAACCTATCCACTTTACTCATGAGGATCCTGAGGCTAGTGGGGGGAAGTGACTTGAGTAGGTCAATGAGAAGGGATTCCAAGTCACTTCGAGGCCTGGATCTGAGGCTCTTCCTGCAGGCTTTCTGCTGTACCACATTATTTGGGCCTTCATTTGACTCAGATTAGAGGGATTGGGGCCATAACCTTGGGGCTGAGATGAGCAGGAATGGGACTCCAATTCCATCCAGAGCCAATTCCAAATAAACCATCCTTCTCCAAACCAGAACCACCCCTCCCTAGGAAGATCAGGGAAGTTCTAAGGAAAATCTTCGGTCAGTTGAACCCCAAACTTCCCTTTTTATAAACATATGTCCTTAAAAGCTTGACTCCTCTATCCAGGTAATAGCCTTGAGCTTTATCAGACCTATTCTCCTAGCCTGAAGTAGAATCACTCCTTTCCTCCTTAGCATTTCCTGAGTAGTAACTAGGCACAAGGCTCTGTGCTGAGTTTGGTGAATCAGAGATGCCTAAAAACACATGCCTGTCCTTGGAGTATTCAGCCAACCAGGAAGGATACAGATGATTCATAATCGTGATGCAATGGGAAGAGCTCCCCCCCCCCGCCCCCACCAAACTAGACCTGCTCTTCTAGGGTGAGATCTTGCCAGACCCAATCTCAGAGTAGAAGCAAGAGGAAACCAGGTTCCTCTGTGGGCCACCACCCCACCCACCAGGAGCATTGTTGCCAGGAAGACATCACCCGCCCTCTCTACCTCCAGCATCATGCAGCTAGTAGATATTCATTCACACTTGGTGGCAGAAGGAGGCATGTTGATGAGTGGCATGGCAAATACTTATCCTCAAGCCTCTACCATGGATGGAATGTAGAGGTACAAAAGAAACGGGGAATCAAAGAAAAATTCAACAGCCAGTTTCTGCCATCCCAAAACCAAAACTCTGGTTATAAGCCATTAACACTGGAGGAGCATGAAAAGAGCACGGGTTTCAGAGTCTGGACCCCTGGTTCTTCATCCCTCCTGTGTAACCTTGGGCATGACTTCACCCCTCTATGGCTCAGTCTGTTCATCTGTAAGTGGGGGACAGGGCCAGAGCATGCCCAGGGACTGCAGGATTGGTGCTGACCGATGACTATGCGTTTGATTTGTCTGTCCCTTAAAGTTTGGGCTTTCTTCCCTTTTAGCTTTGATTTAAGGTCTGAGCTTGGCTTGTGGGCAGGGGGAGAAATGAAGACAGGATCAGGTGGGGAGCTGGGCAGTAGAAGAAGCCAGAGAGAAGTGATGCATTACAGGAGGAAATGACGCATTACAGGAGAGATGAAGAGGGGAAGCATCAGAGGACGCATCAGAAGGGCCACCCTCCATGCAGGTCAAAAACACGGACCATTGCTGGTGCCATTACACAGACCTAAAGAAGGGAAGGAATGGGTGCCAAGCTCCAGGGCCACCCAGTCATTCAAGCCACCAAAACAGTGGTTAGTCAGGGCTGCTCAAATTGGGTCACCTCAGAGCAGATGGGGGAGGGGGGGGGTTAGGGAGGGTGGCCTGGCTGGCCTCAGGCACACTGTGGCCTGTGAACACTGATGAGCCAGCAGGAGCAGCAAAGGCCCCAGCGGACAATAAAGCCAGATCCAGATGTGGCCACGTGTGGATAAACCTGGTGTCCAGAGTACAGAGTGCCCTGGCCCGCGTGGCCTCCTGGCCCTCCTGGAGCCCTGAGTAGTCTCCCGCGTGTCAGATGTGGCTCCCAGGTGCCCGGTCCACACACACTCCCATCTCTGTCATGCATCGCTCGCCAGCAGATGCGAGGACCACTGATGCATACCACATGGAGGAAAGAGTTCTGCTTATTAGATTACTAAATCCTCCTAGAAACGAGGGCAACTTGCTCCTAATAGAATTTTTTACGTTTCTCGAGATCCTTGGTGACTCCTGTGAGGTTTTTCCATCTCCGGACTGGTGCCAGGGGTGGATTCTACCAGCCAGTCCTCTCTCCTTTCAGGAGCAGGGCCCTTGAAAGCAACTCTGTCCCTGGGAGGTAACCGTGCTTTCTTAGTATAACAGGCCCTTCTAATTTGTTTAAAATCTGTCCTGCTGACTGTGGGGGCAGTGGGGGGGACGTCTGCTTTCAGGAGGGGAGAGGACGCATGTGTGCAGAGTGGGTGTTCTCTGAAACTCTAATCGTTGAGAGGGTAGGTAATACTATTGTTTATTTTGCTGGGTCCTACCTCTCCCTCGCTCCCCATCAACACACAAAAGAAACCGTACAGATGAACAGGGGATGATGTTTTTGCAGTTGAATGTCTCCTCTGCGGACAATGCCATCCCGCAACGGAGGCTCTTGCCACCCGGAAGTCACTTCGTTTTTCTCCAGGTCAATGGTGCATTGTTGGACACCGAGGATTTCTTAGGCTGGGGAAGAATGTGCCAAGCGTCTCACTGCATTTAAAGTGCCGTCAGGTGACGCAAAGGAGAAAGGCGAGCCTCGCCTTGCCAGGAGGAAAGAGGCTAAATGTGGCGAGTCAACCACACCTCAGGTGCTCTCTGGGACATGCGTTTCATCTAAGTACTTGGTTTTGCTTTGGTCACAACCCTCTTTTCTCTCCGAGTGTCAGGAGCAAATTAGTGTTCAGTTTTTGTTTTCTGCATTCAAACTTCTCTTCTTACACTAGTGATATCATCCCTGGAAGACCGAGATGTAAGAAGAGGTGAATCATGTATCACCTTCGCATCTCTTCTAGAATTACATCAGCCAGAGTGCTGTGGGGTGCAGTGGGGATAAAAGCCAAAAAGTAGAGGGGAGGAAGGAGGGAAGGGGAGGGCACCCAGAGGGAGGGAGGGAGGGAGCCAGTTCTTTTGCAGTTTTCTTATTTTCTCCTTCCTCCTTCCTCAGCCCCTAACCCCCCTTCCCTATTTATAAATCAGACAAGTGGAAAAATTAGACTTTAAGGAGACAGTTGCCTTATATTTATTGACGGTGTTGGTTTAAAGGTCATTTCTCTGAACTTTCTGACCAGTCGCCATACCCCCATCAATCACAGGCAAAAGCCAACCCTAGCATTGTCACTAGCCACATAAATTGGTTAAGAATGAACACACACAGACCCTGTGCCACCACCAAGTATTAGCCATATGGTCTTCACCCTGTTTAATGTTGCATCTGGTTCAAAGAGCAGAGGGACTTGGCAATGTGTGAAAATAATTTGAAATGTGAAATCTAGTCATGCAGGATAGTGATGGGCCACACAAGCTGCCTGCCAGTCAGGTGAGAGCTGTATGGAAGGCACACTGTGAGCATCTGGGGAGGGTGGGATCTGACTTTCCTGACCTCTCTCCACCTGGGGGTTTTAAATGTCATGCAGTGATGTGCATCTGAGGTTTGTGGGGAGAGGGGTAGGGACTCAAGCGAACCAAAATATAACAGATTCAAAGGCCTGGACCTTATCCTGATGCCCTTAAGAAGTGATTCTGAGTGTCTTTTAGTTATTTTCCATCCACCCACCCCTTTCTTTTCATTTCTAAAGCTGATCTTATGCCTGAACCACTCCTGTCAATTAATAAGAAAGTCTTTCACCCTCCCTTCCTCTATGGTTTCAACAAATTCCACCCTCCTCAGGATCTCTGGGTCTAGCTGCTCAAGACAGAATTATGATTTGGGGCACCTGGGTGGCTCAGTCGGTTAAGCGTCCGACTTCGGTTCAGGTCATGATCTTGTGGTTCATGAGTTCAAGCCCCATGTCGGGCTCTGCACTGACAGCATGGAGCCTGGAGCCTGCTTCGGATTCTGTGTCTCCCTCTCTCTCTGCCCCTCTGTCTCAAAAATGAATAAAACATTAAAAAAAAGAGACATAATTATGATGAAAACAAAGCAGCGGCCTCAGGACAGCAGGGAAGGCCAAGAGTGGGATCCGTTTCTGCAACACAGGAAACAGAGCCCAAAGGGGCGAAGGGAAAACATAATTTGAGGAAGGCACAGTTTAGGCAGCTTCTTATTACAACTTCCAGCTGATCGGGTGTAGCCAAGCCAGAGACATCTGTTTGGAGTTTACAACAGAAACAAGCACACAGAAAGCCTGAAAAGCCGGAGACAAACACACACACAGCTCTGACAGTTCTTGTCTGCCTTGACCTCCACACCATTCCCCCTCTGGGTCACGCTGGGTTGTAGAAGGGAAGGAAATAGGTTCTTCCGCCGGCCTCCCCACCAGCCCCACCTGTGCCATGACTCATTCATGCCATGATCAGAACTTACCAACCTCCCTCCCTCTGTCCTTGATTTTCCTCCCAGGGAAAACAGTGACGATCCCACTCCTCACAGAGCCCCATGGACACTTTCTTCAGGTCTCCAGTCGATCTTTAAAGTCCCTTGAGCTGTTTGTAAAGGAATAGGTGACCCACAGAAGAAGGTGGTAAAACCTCAGAAGACCCTGAAAGTCACTCCGTCCCTAAATAACTTCACAAGTCTGGGAGCGAGGTCCAGAACCACCTTGCATCTCCAAGAATTAACTCAGAGAGACCAGAAAAGGCCCACACCCCCACAACTCACTGAGTGAAGAATACGGGAGGATACACTCAAGGAGAAGGCCAGGGCTGTCACCAGCCATGGCACCCCCCATAGTGGAGGGCCACAAAGACCCCAGACTATCAAACAGTGGGTTCCCCTTCTCCAGTCACCTCCAAGCACTGCAAAGGCCGAACCCTGTCCTACCACACCATCCCAGAGATGGACAGACCCTCTGTCAGCCCAAGGGCCCAGGCATTTTCAGCAGACGCTCACCTGTTCTGTTACATTGTCCTCTTTATTCTCTCGCTGCTGGACGTGCAAACAGAACCAGAGCAGGGCTACTCTTAAAAAATAACAAAATGTTTTATACACATTTCTGTATGTACAACTGAACACTTTACATGTCCCTTTTGCACAGCAAAAGATATAAACATTTAGCTCTGAGAACACAGTTATGTACAAAAAAAAAATGTCAAAAATACTTCACAACAGTGCAAAATATTTTACACAGTATCATGGAGGGAGATCTTTTGAGCAGGAGTAAAGTGTGTGTTTTGAAAGGAAAACTCCTTTTTCAGATATTAGATGTCTTTAACTGTAAACAAAATGCAACTTTCTTTCATCCCCACCCCCCCAACACCCCTAAACAGTTATTTGAGGAATTTGGCAGAATTTCAAGGGTCTGAGTCTGAGGTAAACAACCCAAGCTCTCGCACCAAAAAGACTGGGGCAAGGAGGTGGCATTAGAGCCTCAAACATTGTGAGAGCAGATTTTTTTTTTTTTTAATGACATGTCAAGGACAGCGCTAGGCGGCTCCCAGTTACTGTTATTCCGGCGGGTCGGTGGGGTGGAGAGGAAATTAACCCCTCCTCCTCAGGCCCCAGCTGCCCCACAAACAGGAAACTGGCCTGCAGGCACCTCTTGCCTGTGGGACTGCTAACCAGCGGGCCAGCTAACAAGCGGGCCCTTCCCTCACCCCTGCCTCTCTCTCCTTCCGTGCAGGGTTTGCCCCCTCGCATGTCTCCACCCACACACAACCTCGGCCCTCTTCACCTCTTCAAACAGAGCCAAATGTGCCGAAGGAGAGGGGCAGGGTAACTCTGGGCCTCAAGTGTCCCATTTCCCCGCTTCTGGGGAGGGGGGGCGATGGGATGGGGGAGGGAGGGAGGAGAACTGCGGGTAAGGAGGTTGTCGAAAAGACCCGTGGGGAGTCACGGTGGGGCGCTAGGGGCACGCGCAGGAGGCTGCTGGGATCTCAGCCCTAGTGGGGCTCCTCTGGGCCCGCGCTGTCGTCAGGGCCCGACCGGTCCCCGGCGGTGGCCGAGGAGGCGTCCAGGCCCCCACCTTCGATGGAGCTCTCGCTGCCGGTGCTCTCGCCGGACAGCAGGCGCGTCACCCGCAAGTCGGCCTGCAGGCTGCGCACGTCGTTGCCGAAGCTGAGCTCGCCAAGGTCGTTAATAAGCTGCGACAGCTCGGCCTTCACGTCAGAGGCGCTGCCCAGCAGCAGAGGCGGCGGCCCAGCCCCGGGGCCCACCGAGTCCCCGCCACCCCCTAGCGCCTCCTCGCGGCCACTCTCCAGCGTGTCCAGCAAGTCCCCGCATTCCAAGTGCATGGCCACCACCAGCGCCCGCTGCGCCTCGGCCTCTTCCGCTGCCGGGTCCTCCTCCCCAGCACGGTCCTCTTCCTCCTCCTCCTCCTCCTCCTCCTCCTCCAGGCAGCCCTCGGTGTGCTCCTCTTCCTCTTCTTCCTGCAGCTCCTGCTCCTGCTGTTCGCCGAGCAAGTCCTCGGTGATGGAGCCTAGCTTGGGCGCGCTGCGGCTGCGTTCCACCGGCGGCTTGTAGCAGCAGGGTCCGTGCAGGAGCAGCTTGCGCAGCGGCACTAGCGGGATGGTGTGCGCGCCCACCAGCTCCTGCTGCTGGTGACGCGCATCGTCCCGCCGCTTGAGCCTTTTAAATTCCGCGAGTGCGTTGGCCGACGTCTGGTAGAGCAGCAGGGCCATGGCCTGCGCTTTCTCGGGCTTGGACACCAGCACCGCGTGGCAGCGCAGCATTACCGCCTTGTGCTTGAGCTCGTGCCGGTATACCCAGGCGAAGACCTTGGGCAGCCGAGCGTCCGCCACGCAATAGGTAACGCGGTGCAGCAGGTAGAGGTGGCCCGGGCGGCGCAGTGCGCGCTCCTCGGCGTGCACCATGCGGATGCCCTGCGCACTCACAGTCAGCTTCATCTTGGTGCCCTGACGGCCCGCCTCGCTCTTGCTCCAGATCTTGCCCACCGCTAGGTCAGTGCAGCCGTCGCCGCGCGCCTGGATGGTGGTGGCATTGCCCAGGTAGAGCACGGTGTAAGTGGGGTCCTCGCTGGTGATGTGCAGCTTCTTGCGCTTGGAGCGGAACATGCTGCCCACCCGGCTGAGCGCGCCTTCGGGGCACGCCCGCGCCAGCGAGCTGAGAGCGGAGTAGTGCAGGCTCACCGCGTAGCCCTTGGGCTTGGACGCCTGCCGTGGCGGCGCCTCGGCCAGCAGCTCGAACTTGTGCTTCTTCCACGGCAGCATCTCCGGAGGGCGCCCCCGCGCAGCTGGGCGGCGGCGGCGGAGCGCCGGGTGCGAGCCCAGCTGAGCTACCCGCCCCGGCCGGGCTCGGCCCGGGCAAGACAGAAAAATAAAACTCTGCTGAGAGTGGCCCAGTGGTAGAGAAGTGGGTAGAGAGTAGAATGCTCGGGGACCCCAACGAAGAGGGTATGGGTAAAAATTTTTAATGGAAAGAAAATATTCAGCTGCGAGGGGCGGGGGGTGGGGGAGCGCGCACAGATTTACCCCAGCTCGGGCAAGGACCAGGACTAAGAGTCTTAGGCAAGCAAAAGGAAAGACGGAATGAGAGTAGAACGGGAAAAAGATGCGCGCGTGCAAAGAGAGGGGACCCCGGCCAAAGCAGCCGGGACGGGGCGAGAATATGCAGGAACTCCTGGGCGAACGTGGAACTCCCCCGCGCGCTCTCGCTCGCTCTCTCTCTCTCTCTCTCTCACACACACACACACACACACACACACACTCCCCTGGGCTGAGACTAGAAGCTGCGGAAACTGGATGGCGAGTGTGCCCAGGGGCCAGTGCTCCCCCACCCCAAGGAGTGCGGAAGACCGAGAGTCCCTCGACTGGGCTGGTCCCAGAATCAGCTGCTTGCCCCAAGTGCAGTCAGACGCTACTCCCGCTGGCCGCGGTGGGCCCGGCGCAGCACTCCGGCTGTGGCTCACTGCATCTTCGCTCCGGCCGGACGCGGGGTACTCGGGCTCGGCCGGCTCACTGTCCCGGCTGGCTCGACCCGGGCAGCACGGGGCGCCGAGGGCGGCGCGCGCGCATGGTCGGCTCTGGGGACGGTCGCTACCTCATTTCTTCCCTCCGGGGGTGTCCGACTCCGCTCCCGAGGTCCCCTCGGACTGCTGTCCGCCCGTGCGGCGTGCCCGTCCCGTGCTGCGAGCGGTGTCCGGCTGGCCAGCCTCACATCCTTGCAGTCTGGGAGGAAGATCTCGGGTAAATATAGGCCGGCGCGAACCATTCGGCGCGCGGGGACAGGGGAGGAGCAGAGAAGAGGATGCGTTTCGGGCTCGGACGCCCGGCGGGTTCCTGGTCTCTTAAAGGGACCTGGCTGCAGCCATTTGCCAAGGGAAAGGGGAAACCGGTCCAATCCCGCAATTACATCTCAAGTTTACCATCTCATTTATCTGTAGATATCGCCAAGACCTGGGGTTACCCCTCGGGAAAAGCAACTTGTATTCTGGCACTCCACCCCCAGGCTGAATTGCAACTCACTAAATAAACCTATGTCTACATCGAAACTTCTGGGGGAAGTGGTGGAAGGTGGAATTTAGAGTAATTTACTACGCAAAAAAGTTGGGGAAATAGTGGTTCTTTCCTTGTGTGGTAGCTCTCTGAGAATGACTGGGTGCTGTTTAATATTATATTTTTTTCACAATTTTATTTCGTTAAAGGAAATAGAAGCAAAGAAAACACTGAGACTTTTACTATTTGGAGCTCTTTCTGCACAGGCAAGCAGATAGTGAAAAACAAGATTGAACATAATGGGGTGGCTGGAGTGAACAATATGGTATATAGTGCATAAATAAAGTGCTTCCTGATCCCAATCCCTTGCAGTGGCCGCTCTTGCTCTCAGGCCTCAGAGGAGAGCTGCTTTCTGAGCTCTATACAATTTCTAAGTATGCTTATGTGTGTGGTTAGAACTCACTTTACTTTGGTGGGCCGGTCATTCAGTTTTATTACATCATTGACACAATTTGGATGAGAATTCCTAGTAAAAATTCAAATGACATTTTCTATTTCAGCATCTGATAACCAGGCACCCTCCACAAAGAATGACATTCACATTATTATGCTTTTCTCTTGTGCCACCCAAACAGTGTAGTGTTAATCATCTGACCAGCTTGGCCCTTGGCTTGTAACTCATTTCTGGGCCCTCAAGAAAACCTGCTTGCCTCCATGGTCTGCTCAGTCAAAGCCAAAAAAAACCTTTAGGCTGGAATGTGTGATAAATGTCCAGACTGGTCCTGCATCTAACTCCCAAGTTGGTCCTGGAAGAGGACAGTGGACCCTCTTACCCCACAGGCCCAATCCACTGGGGATCTCAGATGTCTCTGGCTTCCATGTCAACACTGCTGATTTCAGAGCCACTGTAGCCCCTCCTGGAAATACTCTGGAGCTACCTTTGTTAACTTTTAACTTTTCTTTGAATTCTAACCCAATTTTCTCAGAGTCATTGGTGCTGAGTTTCAATGTAACTTTTCCGAGTACTTTTTGCTGCCAAGCCCTTAGCTGGGAACAGACCCAGGTCCTGTCTCCAAGAAGCTCCCAGTCCAATAAAGGATGTAAAAATTCCACCCAGCTCTGGGCTTCCACTGAAACTGTGAGAGCACCCTGTATCCCCCAGTGCCTAGTACAAATAGGCACTACTTGATCATTGACCTAATGAATGAGACATACATATGAGCCAGAAGGCAGAGCGGGCTAAATGCCCTGAGAAAGACTCAAAGTACTATGAGAAGCCGGAAGAAGAGAAGGTTTGTTATGAGTAGAAAAATCAGAAAAGGCTCCACAGAAGGTGGTGTTTGAAGAATGAACAGGATTGCTCCAAGCAGGGAAAAGTTGAAGGGCTTTCTGGATATAGAGGACAGTGAAATTACAGAACATGAAAATGCATGCACATGGGCAGATTGGGATGGAGTTTAATGATTATAACAGTGAGTAAAGAAAGTTTCCTGATCCTGCTTTTGGGGCCCTCCTAGTCTCTGAGGGATGGAATGGCTTTTTCATGGCTGACTCGCCCCAGGGTGTCATTAGACCAGAGCTGTGATGCCTTACTCCTCAGCTATATTAATGGGCTAAGGGAGGGATACCAGGCCTGGTGCTGGAATGAACCAGTTAGGACTATAATAAGCCATTTAAGCCAAGGTTAATTCCTCTTCTGCTCAAAGTTCTGGAATATCTTGCAGTGGCAATGAAGTACACTGTATGTGCTCCAAACCAAAAATTCCGGTAAAAACACACCAAATTAACCTGGATTAAGTGACCTTTAGCTGGTCCATAATCTCGAAGCCTAAACTCTGAAATAGTAGATGTCATGTTCAAGCAGATAACGCTTCCAGGTTGCTCGGAGGTCCAAGGGTCAGATGGGTTTAGGGAGGACAAGGAAGGACCAGCGGTGGGGTCTAAGGCTTGTCTCATCTCCTGCAAGGGGCCCACTGGGAGTCACATGTTAGCAGGGAGACCAGTGTGGCCCAATGAGGGGAAGGATCCCACTGGCAGGCCAGGCTTTTCAGAGGCAGCTAGAGCATCGGTTCTGGGCAGAGCTGCTCCTGCAGACTGGTCTCTGCCACACCTGGGCCGCCTTCTTAATAAGTTTGTTTTCAGCCTCGAGAGGACAGAAAGGTTCTAGGCAAACGTGAACACTCTGAGGTGTGAGTCACACTCGGTGCTGGTGCTCACAGACCCAGGAGGAGAAGGACCAGGCTGTCTCTTGCCCGTCTGGGCGTGGGCCAGCCTCTGGGGCCCGCCTCACCTTGTGAAGAAGCTGGCTACCCCCTCAGAAAGCACAGGTCACAACAGAGGCTGGGGGCTGGGTTTCTTCAGCGGGGAAAGCTGGTGGCACCATTTATGAGCCCACACCACAGCTCTGAGACACAGGGCAGCTCCAGAAGCAAACATTAGCAGAGTCGGTTGGGAAACAGGTCAGAAACTACATCAGACCACAGACTGTACTGTTTTTGTGTGATGCTGCCCCATCTACTGGTACCAGGCAGAAGTGCCACTCGGTGGGATGGTTTCTCATAGAACCGGATAAGGCAGTGGTTGAATCAACACATGGCCAAGTCAGAGCTGGAAAGAAACCTGGCCTCTAATTTGACATCTGACAGTCAGACTTTGAGCTCATAGAAAGCTTTCAGGCTGGTTTTCTCCCACCTTAATTCTTACGTAATGATCCGCCCTCTCGGTTCTCCTCCCCTAACATCCCCCTAAATGAATGCTGGCTTCAGAGACAGCAAATGACTCACTCATCTGGGAGCCTCCAAGTCATTCAACAAACATTTGTTGACAGTCTATGGTGGATGTGATGTATTTGCTAGGGATATTGCATTAAAGAAGACAAACAAGTCTTTGCCCTTATGGGATTTATATCCTACAGGGAGGCAGATAATAAGCAAACAAATAATAAAATATCAAACAGTGATAAGTCTCAGTGCAAAAAAAAAAAAACACCCAGCAGTGTTAGGAGCAGACAGTGATTGGTTTCAGACAGCATGGCCAGGGAAGGTGTCTCTGGGCAGAGATCTCAACGAGATGGAGTCAGCTATGCAGGAACATTCTAGCCTGTGTTGACCAATAAGGCAGTCCCAAGCCACATGTGGCTACTGAGCACTTGAAATGTAGTTGGTCCAAATTGAAATGTGATGCAGATATGAAATACACACTGGGTTTTGAAGACTTAGGAAAAAAATAATATAAAATATCTCAATAATTGTATAGTAATTATATATTGAATGTTAATATTTTAGCTTGGTTGAGTTAAATACAATATATAGTTAAAATTAATTTTGGGGGCACCTGCATGGCTCAGTTGGTTAAGCGTCTGACTTCAGCTCAGGTCACAATCTCGTGGTTTGTGAGTTTGGGCCCTGCGCCGGGCTCTGTGCTGACAGCTCAGAGCCTGGAGCCTGCTTCAGATTTGTGTCTCCCTCTCTCTCTCTCTCTCTGCCCCTCCCCCGCTCGTACTTGGTCTCTCTCTCTTTCTCTCTCTCTCTCTCAAAAATAAATAAAACATCAAAAAAAAATTTAATAAAATTAAATTAATTTTGCCTGTTTCCTTTTACCTCTTTAATGTGGGTACTAGAACACTTACAACTATGTATCTGGATGGCATTGTGCTAAGCTGATGTGCAGGCCTGAAGGTGGGGATGAGCTCAGCAGGTTGAAGGATCCTCCAGTTTCAAAAATCCTACTGTGTGATTACAGCCTCTGACTCTTAAGCCCTCCTCATTTCTGACTCTTATTATATCAATTCTTTAACCTCCTCAAGACCTCCAGGATCTACAAGAGCATTCCTCACATAGTGGACTCACCCACTAGCTGCACCAGAATCCCCTGGGCCAATTTCTGGCTCCCTTAAATCAGAATCTCTGCTTAAACTCCTCTGTGATCGAATACATACTAAAGTTTGGAGAACCCTGCCCTGGCCCACTTCATTTCTCCCACTATCAGCTCCTTCGTGGCTTCTTATCCTCCCTTCGCCCCCTTGTAAGTGTCCTTCAAAGTGAAAGCAGAGGACTCAAAACCTTTATGCTAAGTGAAAGAAGCCAGACAGAAGAGGTGATATATTGAAGGAGTTCATTTATATGAACTATAGGGAATTAGGTGAATCCATAGTGACAGAACACAGATTGGTGTTTGCCAGAGGCTGGGGAGAGAGAAGAATAGGGAACGACTGTTTAATGGATATGGGGCTTCCTTCTGGGGTGATGAAAATGTTTTGGAACTACATGAGGTAGTGGTTGCACAACGTTGTGAACGCCCTAAGTATCACTTAATTGTTGACCTTAAAATGGTTAATCTTATGGTATATGCATCTCATCTCCATTTTTCTTTTCTTTTTTTTACAGCAGAGAGAGGATCAGAGTGATGTGTTGTGATGTGAGAAGGACCCACCCCTCCCTTGCTGGCTTTGAAGATGGAGGGAGGGGCCACAAGCCAAAGAGTGCAGGCAGCCTCTAGAAACTGGAAAAGGCCAGGACAAATCCTGCCCTAGAGCTTCCACAAAGGAGAGCCTATGACACCTCGGTTCCAGCCTGATGAGACCTGCACTGGAGTTCTAGCCTGTAGAATTAGAAGTCCATGTTGATTTACACCAAGTTTATGGTTAATCTGTTACAGTAGCGATACACCTCCCAGCCCGCCATCTCTTCTCTTATCCTGATTCCGTTTCCTCCCCCGGTCTCCTCAGTGGGCACCCTCTGGCCTCACCACTCTTCCAAAGCTGCCCACTCCCCACCAGAGCCAAGCACAGCACCCGTAGCTTTCTCAAGAAAACCATGGCAGTCAGGGCAATGTTAACCACGCGCCAGTCCCAACTAACCTGCTCACTGAGCGCATCCACACCTTCTCCTGCCCCTTTTCCCCAGGCTCGAAAGTCTCTCTTGAGACCTGTCCCCCTCAAACCCACCCTTCACACTGACGCCGAACCACACATCTGACCTGGTGACCCTTCTCATTATAACCGTTCAGTGGCTTCCCACCAACCACACGTTGCGGCCTCAGCTTCTCAGCATAAGATGGGTATTTTCAGGTCTGGCACTTGCCCGCCTCATTCGCCACTTCTCCTGGCCTCCTTATTTCTGCTCCAGCCATGGAGGAGGGCCTGTGCTTCTCACCATGCTCACGAAGACAAAACTGTTTCTTGTCTTTGTGTCACTGCTTAAGTGATTCTAACAGGAACGACCTCCTCCTGTCCCCTCCCCTGGCTGATGCTTACTCATTTCTAAAGAGCCAGCTCAGCTACCATCTCATCCAGGAGAAGGGCCCGGCCTCCCTAACTCCTTCTTCACGCTCCTTATGTGTATCTCTACCTTTGTACTTGCTTTATCGTAATTTATTGTCTTTAACTCTGCCTCCTGTACTGGACCATGAGCTCTGGGAAGGCAGCAACTATATTTGATTCATCCTCCTGTCCTCAGTTCCAAGCACAATGCCTGCCTCCAAGTCAGTATGTAGAATGAACAAACATTAACCGCGTGTTTATTTTCACAGCAATCGGACTATCATATGCACAGGCTGTCAGAGCTGGAAGGGCCCTTCAGGACGATCTAGTCAACCCCCTCCCTGGGTTCACAGATGAGGAAACTGAGGTCCTGAGAGTGCATATACATGGCTATGCTGTTATTTAGCAGTGAAGCCAAGATTAGGACCCACGTGGCCTGAATCTCAATTCAGGGCACTTTCCTTTGGCTAAACATAAAGCTGGAGACTTTAAATACACAAGTGTATAGAACACATGTCCTGCTACTCTCCTCTTCTCTGAAGGGCTATGTTTTGGGGGCTCATGGCTTCATTTGGTAGACTGGGCAGGTGCAGCTCTCACCAACCAAACACTTCTCCCTGTGACTTGACTAAGCTGCTGCTCACTGGACCCCTTAATGGAAAGTCCCCTTGTTACTGGCTGTCACTGCCACCAAAGAGGTTAAAGTCAAGCAAGACTGTCATGGGATCTACACAGTGAGACTTTGGTCTCTCTAGCGGTCAAGATCACGCCCAGGTCCAGGAGAGTCTGGTGGCCCATTGGGCTCCTCCGCTCTGCCCAGTGGCCCTTAATCTCTCTGGGATTTTCACTTGGAAAACAATGAGAAATGTGGCAGTTCTTATTTTACAGAAAACAGCATAAAGAAGTACCGATGAAATTAAACGTGTATGTAAATGCTTGGAGGTTTTCACACTGAGAAAGGTTATTATGCAACCTGTGTTTTCCTTTGTCTCTTGTTTTTGAACTTCTCTCTGGGCATGTGAGCCTGGCACATCTTTAGCTAGGCTATGCAAATCAGCTGGCAAAGTGACAGCTATTCAGTCACAAATGTTAATGCACCGGCCTCTCCCCACTAGGTGCTGTGGAAATGCATACGGTCTCACCTTTAAGGAGCTTCTGAGTCCACTGATTCAGAAAGGTACTTTTGGTATGCTGTAGGAGGTGAAACATAGGTGCAAATAAGTGTGACCTGAACTTTGTTAACACAAAGTACTGGGGGCTCAGAGGAAAAGGTAACTTCTAGTGAGGGGGGAGGGGTGGAATGGGCTCCATGCTCCACTGAAAGACAGACAGGCAGGTTGCTTTGGGCAAAGACAGAAGACAGTCCAGAGGGAGAAAATGGCCCATGCAGAGGGTGGTTACTGCTGAGCTCTGAACGACTGGGCCCAAAGCAGGGAATTCAAGCATACTGAGCACCTACTATGTGTCAGACACTGTGCTAAATGCTTTGGATCCATCCAGATGTTTCATCCTCATAAGAGTGTTGTGAGGTCCATGATACGCTCTTCACTATACAGAGGAGAAGGACTGAGGCTGGGAGGAGTTAAGAAACTGGCCCAAGATCACCAAAGCCTGTGCTCTTGGTGTTCAAGTTGGCTCAGGGCAGGACTCTGGAGGGCCTTGAATGACACTGTCTCCCAAGCTGTGGTGAGTCACTGGGCATCTGAGCAGGGACTTGCTGTGATGACAACTGGAGCTTAGACACCCACATCCTAGCCCTGAGTCACAGAGGGTCCCAGATGCTGCCCCTGTCTGGGCCCTGGCCTCCCAGTAGGTAACCTAAGCAAGTTCCCTTCCAGTCCTGAGACTGCAGGAGGCTATATTGGTTTCCTAGAGCCGCCATAACAAATCACCGTATACAGGGGGGTGAAAACAACAGAAACTTTTCCTCTCACAGTTTTGGAGGCCAGAAGAAAGGAGCATCGTTCCTTGCCTCTTCTTAGCTTCAGGCAGCCGCAATCCGTGCATTCCTTCACTTACAGAATCTCTGCCTCCGTCTCATATGGCGCCCTCCCTCTGTGTTTTCTATGTGCCCGAATTTGTATCTTCTTATAAAAACACATGTTACTGCATTAGGATGCACCCTAATTCAGTATGACCTCATCTCCACTTAATTACATCCGTAAAGACCCTATTTCCAAATAAGGCCACATCCACAGGTATCTAGGGTTAGGACTGTAATCTATCTTTTTTTTTTTTTTTAATTTTTTTTAACGTTTATTTTTGAGACAGAGAGAGACAGAGCGTGAACAGGGGAGGGGCAGAGAGAGAGGGAGACACAGAATCCGAAACAGGCTCCAGGCTCTGAGCAGTCAGCACAGAGCCCGACGCGGGGCTCGAACTCACGGACCGTGAGATCATGACCTGAGCCGAAGTCGGACGCTTAACCAACCGAGCCACCCAGGCGCCCCTGTAATCTATCTTTTTGAGACACACCATTCAACTGAAAACAGAGGCCATGGCAGGGCATTTCAGGAGTGAGAGAGAAACAGTAGACAAGTAGATTTCTCTGAACTCTGGAGGTCCCTGTGGCACACGCTTGCCTTGAAGCCCCTCCTTTCATGGACTGCGTGCTTATGATGTTCGCCACCCAGACAAAACCCAGGCAGAAAAGCAAAGGCAAGAGAAAGAAGTCAAAAGAAGGGAAACCTTGAGCCTTTCTCACCGGTACCACCAGAGACAGGAACCAGATGGGTTTGTCCCCTCTGAAGTTGGAGGGAGGAGAAATCGGTAACCCCTGCATGGTTAGCTTAAAAACAGAAACCTAGGACCCTAACACTTTCCATTGTGATAATAGCATTTGTAACTGACGGACGATGGCTGAATTTGCTAGTTGATGGTTCACAGTACCCTCACACTCACGTGACAAGGAGGGCAGGACAGAGTCTTTTCTCAGAGCTACGTGGTGGAGGCACTGCCCCGCTACTGCCAGTCCAGGCACCCTTTCTTTTTTTTTTTTTTTTAAGTTTATGTATTCATTTTTGTGTGTGTGTGTGTGTGTGAGAGAGAGAGAATGGGGATGGAGCAGAAAGAGAGAGGGAGAGAGAGAATCCCAAGCAGGTTCCATGCCTTTAGCACAGAGCCCGACACAGGGCTCAAACTCACAAACCATGACCTGAGCCGAAATCAAGTCAGATGCTTAATTGACTGAGTCACCCAGTCAATTTCTGAGGCCATCGCTGTTGCCCTGTTATTTCAAATACCAGGGTGACATAGAGTAGTGTGAAGGGGAAGGGAAACTCTCAGGGTAAGAACTCTGTTAAGCACCTTAGTGGTCATCTATTCCAACCCCCATTTTGAAGCATGAACCTGCTTTAGAACATCCTGGCACTTGGTTATCCATCCTGTGCTCGAATACCCTTGGTAGCAGAGAGCTCACTGCCTTATAAAGCTGTCCACTCCATCTTTGAATCACCCCGATTGTCAGAAAGTTCAAACAAATTGAAACTAAAATTGCAACTTTGTATTTTCTACCCATTTGTTCTAGTTCTGCTCGCCTTGTGTCTACTCAGAGCCATCTTCTCTCCCTTCCCGATGACAGTCCTTCGCATAAACAGAAATGGCCCCCCCCACAGTCTTGGAGGCCCCTTTCCTGAGGCTAGTAACACTTCCTTCACCTTTTTCTCATTCCCTCACCATCCGAGTGGACATGCCAGCACTTCTTAGTGTACTTATCAAGTGATTTAAGGGGAGCGGTCACATTTAGAAACAAAAGTAAAATCCCAGTGGTCAGAAGGCCATCCTGGTAGAGTAGGGTCTAACTGGTGGTGTGGTTCATGGCTCCACCGTTGACCTGAGCAACTTAACTTTGGATGAATCCCTCTGCAGTCTGATAACCACCAAAATGTAAGCTCATGGGGGCAGGGTGTTTGTCCAGTGCTGACTCCCCAGAGCCTCATGATGAATGAATGAATGAATGAATGAATGGGGAAAACGTGGCACTTTCTATCTGCAGATTTTAGAGTTGGCTATTATTAATTCTATTTCTACTCTCCTATGTTGAGGAGTGAGTCACTTTGGTCTTTGCTTCAATTTATTGGGTCTCAATTTCTACAACTGAAAGTTCAGAAAAATAAAAGTTCCCTTTCTCACTTGACTGTTGTGAGGAAACAAAATAATTACAAAGTCATCTGTGAGTAAAAGACCCTGGATATCCTGCATAAAACAGTTTGGTAGAAAATTCACAGGTTCAAATATAGTAGAATCTTGCAGTATTTATCACCAAAGCAAAAGGTCTTTTATACTTTTCATTCCACGTGGAATGACTTGCACAAGCAGGCAATCAATGTTTGACTGAAGTGATTTAAGTTAATCACTGATAATGACCACAAATAAAAGGCTGCTAGATTATTGAAACTCACTCATGTGTAAGAATCCGCCCATTTTCAATGGAGATAAATCGAGAATGGCAGACAACCGGAGGGAGTTTTCCTTACTGAGTCAGTGACTGTGGAGACCGCCAGACTTCTATTTTCACAACTCTCAGCCTCATGCAAACCGCCTTCATGCCCTTCTGGAATGAGGTGCTGTAGAGAATGAGCGAGAGGGAGAAGCAGGGCAGCAAGCCTGCCTTGGAACAGGGTTTCTGCCACTGACACGTTTTTGGCCAAGGGGTGAAAATTAAAACCAGAAACCCACCCACTCTCCCTTCTCCCTCCCCGGACAGATGTGACACCCAGAGGCACAACAGTGCAGAGATGGAGAGTGGAGAGTCACTCTAAAATTTGTTCCTTGGGTGTGGGTTTCAGGGCTCGCGACTACATTGTTTAGCCACAGTAAATCAAGTGTTACGCAACACCGTCAACGAGGAACGCTCTCTGTTGCTATTTGGAAGCTGGCTATGAATCAAAATCAATGCAACCTCCTCCAGAGGTCAGCTGTTCAGAGAATCTTGGCTTCAACAGAAGAGCTCAGCTATGCGGGGAATCAGGAGAATCTGACCAGTTTTCAGGCACAGGCCTGGTGGATGAGCATTTCCACTGTCGTGACAGAGTGATGAGAGGAGTTTGGCTGGGTCGTGTGGTTCCCTGGTGTGTGTGGGAGGAACGGCTTCTTCAGTTGGCCGGCAGAGACCTGGGCTGATTCATCTTTGCAACACCCCTCCCTTGGTTTGCAGCCAGCGCCTTGCCCCACCCTCCACCACCACTATCATCACTCTCCACTTGATCTCACTTTGTTCCTCCAAGTCTGGACCCCGTACTCTTATCTCATCAGCACCCTCAATCCCCTTCCTCCTCCTTCTTCTCAATGAACTGGCCTCATAATCCCACAACATGGGTCAATTATACATGTGGACTATTACCTGCATCATCCAGTTGTTGGGGGGTGGTGGTTATTACCTGCTCAGCTTTATTACCTATTACCTGCTCAGCTGTGAAAAGTGGTACCCCACAAACTACCGGGCAATGATCTTTCAGCAGTATCTCATTTGCTGCCTCTGCAGGACTGGAATTATTATTATCCCCATTAAACATGTAAGAAAACTGAGGCTCGGGTCATTCTTTTTCAGTGGTAGATTTGAGAAATGTCTTGAGGGAAATATTAGAATTATTTATGCCTTACTTATTTGTCAGCCAAGAATAGCTGCTGCTATGATAATCTTACAATGCCAGTGTCTGACTCTCTACTAGTCTTGATTAAATGATCACTTTACTTGGTTAAGGTATTTTGGAGAAGAACGTGAGAAGAACGACAACAGGAACCCAAAGTGTTTGCTTTCACTGAATCTCTGGAGATGACAAAATCTGGAAAAGGAGACGAGGGAGAAATCCCAAGTTCCTGATTGAGTTCTAGTAATGAGATGGCAGGTTTCTTCATATCATCTACTGTTGTTATTAGAATGTAAAATCCAGGGCGCCTGGGTGGCTCAGTTGGTTAAGTGTCTGACTTCAGTTCAGGTCATGATCTCGTGGTCCATGGATTTGAGCCCCGCGTCGGGCTCCATGCTGACAGCTTGGACCCTGGAGCCTGCTTCAGATTCTGTGTCTCCCTCTCTCTCTCTGCCCCTCCTCCACTCACCCTCTGTCTCTCTCTTAAAAATAAATAAACATTAAAAAAAATTTTTAAAAAAGAATGTAAAATCCATGTAATCCTGCTTTATGAGTTAGTTTTATCTTTCACCACTCAGCTTCAAGAGAATTCCAGGAACTGTCTGCTAATTCTCCTCCATGGATCTTTCCCATAACTTACTTCTAGAGATTATGTTCAAGTTCTTTAAAGATATACCGTTTCTACGCTAGGAAATGGGAGAAACCATGTTCTGATGCATTCATTCACTCATCTGTGGGCACTGACTTCCTGAAGTCAACTACTACATGGCTTTTCAGCGATCCTTTGGTTGTTACCCAAAGTTCACTTCAATTCAGTATGGGTCAGCAGTGAGGTGTAGCACACGTGGGCTGGGAATCCAAAGATGGGTGGGCGGTATGGTCCCAGCTTTGCATGCCCCTAACTTACTGTGATTGACTTTTTAGACGGTTCAGCGCCTTCATGTGAACAGGAAGGGAGTGGACTTCTCTTGGTACTCAACGTGTGGCCAATGGACCGGAACGTTAGCATCAGTGCCACCCCTAAGCTTGTTAGAAGTACAGAGTACTGGGCCCAGTCCCAGACCTTATTAATTAGAACTGCTTGGGGCGCCTGGGTGGCTCAGTCGGTTAAGCGTCCGACTTAACCGACTCAGGTTAACCGAGCTCAGGTCACGATCTCGCGGTCCGTGAGTTCGAGCCCCGCTTCGGGCTCTGGGCTGATGGCTCAGAGCCTGGAGCCTGCTTCCAATTCTGTGTCTCCCTCTCTCTCTGCCCCTCCCCCGTTCATGCTGTGTCTCTCTCTGTCTCAAAAATAAATAAACGTTAAAAAAAAAATTAAAAAAAAAAAAAGAACTGCTTGGTAACAAGATTCCTGGGAGGATCCACAGGTATGTTCAAGTTTGAGAAGCACTGGGTTCTGAAATGCCCTCTCACAACCCTCATTCTTCCCTCTCCCCAAGAACATATAAGGTAGTTGATGATATGTGGGTTTGGCTCCTGACACCATATAAATTCCACCTATGACTTGAGCAAGCTGCTTCCTCTCTGAGCATGGTAACACTGAGGTGGTTCTCACAATTAATTAAATGCAGGTAAAACGCCCAGCGCCCACACAACTCTAACCCAGCATTCTACATTCCCAGCTTTGGGAAATTAACGATGAAGTGAGGATCAAAAGCCCAGGCCGCAAAGAGTGGAGCCGGCACTGTTTTCACTTTAATTATAGGAAATTTTAATGCAATTCTAAGTGGAACCTTTTTTTTTTTAAACTCATTAAAGTCAGATCCTGTGGGCTCTCCATGCAACCTTGCCAAATTCTGGAAACAGTCATCCTTCCATTCCGAACTCCCATCGAGGCAAGGACTTTTCTCCCCAGTTCGCAGCTAGGAAAGACTAAGTAAACAAAAACTACTTAGATTCCGGACTTGAAGGTGTCAGACCATACCTCCAGACGCAGGCCGAAAACCAGCGCCAGGAAACAGCGCCTCTTCGCGCGGCTGTAAGTCTCCGCCTCTTCAATGACAAAAAACAGCTGGGAGGCGGAGTTAGGACCCAGAATACGAGCGGCCATTTTTTCAGGTCTCCTAGTTCCTCGCCGGACGCTAAAGATCAACGCACGAATCTGGAAAGTACCATTCTTTTAATTCAAACATTTTATCCAAATTTGAGATATTCGCAGATATAGTCATAGAAATTCAATTATGAGGCCATTTTCACATTTATATTTTATAATAGTGGCAACGCGAGATGTACAAAGGGCAGTTTGGAGCAAGTTATTCCGTTTTCTCTTCAACTCGGGCCTCCACCACTTGGGCTCTCTTATACGTCACTTCCGGGGGTCGAGCTCTTGAATACCGGAAAACGCGCGTGCCGGGCGGAGAGGCCTGGCGCGAGTGCTGTGCCAACATGGGCCGCAGAAGAGCGCCCGATGCCGGGACTCTCGGCCGGGCCCTTATCCGCCAGAAGACTCAGCGGAGCCGTAACCACCGTCACGCCGATTCCTGGGTAACACAGAGCTTTTCCTCTCTCTAAGCCTTTCTTTCTAGTCAGGAGATCCGCCTGGGGTCAGAGGTCACAGGAACATTTTCTAGGGAAAGTGACGCCGAAGTAGGGTTTTGAAAGATGAGTTGGTGCATCGCTTCTCGGCCTTTTGGCTAAGATCAAGTGTGAAAGATGAGTTGGTGGAAGTTACTGTCAGAACGATAAGCAGTCCTTCGAGCAAGGCGCAGAGGTAGAGGCTTGAAGGGAGGGCTAGTGTGATGGTGAAGCTATTGTGAGAACTTGAAGGATCTCGAATGCCAGGGACGTTGAGAGTTTCTGAGTAGGAAAGACAGAAAAACTACTGATTTTGGTGTTGTTCAAAGAATGCAACAACCCCAGGAGCGGCTGCTTGCCACCAGAAATAACAAAATACCGCAGATGCTTGCTGCATCCTTATTATTCCCTAAGGGTTTCGCTTTGGAAGATGAATCTCCAAAATGTGGCGAGCTGACCTTACATTTCCCAGGGCCTGGGGATGAACATAATTTTAAGATCCTTGAAAAATGGATGAGGTAATTTGACTTGTTTGGTCAACTCATACTCCCAGGTATTTGAGATTCACTTGGTTTTCCGTAAGAACCTACGCTAAAATAAAAAATATCCCTAGTGCTAACTCCCTGCGAGCCACTGTCACACCGTCTGATTCCCATCCGTTCCCTGGGCAGAGAAAACGCATACAGGGCTCTGCAACAGTCAGCAGGTCCAAGTTACTCCGTAGATTACTGGTAACTTTTCATTGATTTTGAAGGAATTTGTTGTATATCCTTTAGGAAGTGGTAAGAAGATTGAATATGAATTCTAAACTGGATTCTAATCCTTACTCTGATTTTTTTTTTTTTTTTTTTTTTTTTTTGCTGGCCTGTGGCCTTAGACCACCTAATCTTTTAACCTTCAACTTTGCAATTTATTTGTACCTGTGCTGAGCATGTGGCTAGAATAGTGTTTATCAAACTCTGTATTGCTCCTGGAAATTAGTTATGTAAGTCCCATCTACTGGTTTTTTAACCCAACAGGATAGAATTCAAAATATCAGTGTATTACATGTGATGAGGTAACTCTGCTTCAGGATTCTGTCCTGAAGAAAAATAGAAACCTATTTTGCCCTACTGAATGGCACAGAATTGTATCACTCTGCGGATCACAGCATTTGGAGGACTTTGTAACATGTTAAAAAAACTTTTTTTTTTTAATGTTTGTGTATTTTTGAGAGAGAGAAAGAGAGACAGAGCATGAGCAGGGGAGGGGCAGAGAGAGAGGGAGACACAGAATCAGAAGCAGGCTCCAGGCTCTGAGCTGTCAGCACAGACAGAGCCCGACATGGAGCTCGAACTCACAAACTGCTAGATCATGACCTGAGCCAAAGTCGGACGCTTAACCAGTTGAGCCACCCAGGCACCCCTAAACATGTATTTTTTTACTGTGGGTCTCCATCAGAAATTTTCTACGACATCTGCCAGGATCAGACAGTCTGAATTCAAATCCTGCCTCTACCACTTATTAGCAGCAACTCTGGGCAAGTTATTTTTATTTATTCAAGACTGTTTCCTCATCAGTAAAATAGAGTTAATAAAATTTATTTCAAAAGGTTTTGAAAATGGAAAGTGCCTGTTAAGAGGTAAACAAGTGCTCTTTTAAGTGTTAACCAGTATTAATATTGACTCTAAAGGGCCTGACACCACTCTCAAGACCACAGAATAGTTCCTTGGGAGTGTAAAGTTTCTTCAAACGTCAGAGGCAGAAGAGAGCAGCTGTCTTATTTACCCTGTGTTTTATTCATAGTTGCACACAAGTGAGCTCAATGATGGCTATGATTGGGGTCGTCTTAATCTTCAGTCAGTAACTGAACAGAGTTCCCTCGATGACTTCCTTGCAACTGCAGAACTTGCAGGGACAGAGTTCGTAGCTGGTAAGTGGCTTATTTCTGAGTACATGGGACACTGGTCACCTTTCCATCTTTGCTGATTAGGTACAAATATGTCTGCTTGGAAGTGTTCTGTGGACCCTAGTAAACTCATAAACAGGGACGCCTGGGTGGCTCAGTCGGTTAAGTGTCCGACTTTGGCTCAGGCCATGATCTCATGGTTTGTGAGTTCAAGCCCTGCATCGGGCTCTGTGCTAATAGCTCTTCTGTCTCCATCTCTCTGCCCCTCCCCTACTGGTTCTCCCTCCCTGCCCCCCACCTCTCGAATAAATAAACCTTTAAAAATAAAATAAACTCATAAATGAGCTGTCTCTAAGCAGAGGCACATATCCCAGAAGAACGTGGGAATGTCTACTCAAGTAGAATCAGGCTGTGAGGTTCAGAATGTGCCACAGTTTTAAAATTAAGTCTAGGGGTGCCTGGGTGGCTCAGTAGGTTGAACGACTGACTTTGGCTCAGGTCATGATCTCGCGGTCCACAAGTTCAAGCCCCGCGTCGGGCTCTGTTCTGACAGCTCAGAGCCTGGAGCCTGTTTCAGATTCTGTGTCTCCCTCTCTCTGACCCTCCCCCGTTAATGCTCTGTCTCTCTCTGTCTCAAAAATAAATAAACATTAAAAAATAAATAAATAAATAATAAAAAATAAAATTAAGTCTAAAAACACCTTCAGATTATGTACCTCATTATATCAAAAAACTCAATCTCTTGTGGGATAAAGACCAGTCAACATTATGGTGGACAATACCAGCACTTTCCAGAAAATGTTTTTTTTTTTTTTTAAAGTTTGGTTATTTTTGAGAGAGAGAGAGAGAGAGGCAGAGTGCAAGCAGGGGAGAGTCAAAGAACGAGGGTTTTTTTTAATGTTTATTCGTTTTTGAGAGACCGAGTGTGAGTGGGGGAGGGGCAGATCCCAGGCAGGCTCCAGGCTCTGAGCTGTCAGTACAAAGCCTGACTCGAACCCACAAACCACGAGATAATGACCTGAGCCCAAGTCAGATGCTTAACTGATAGCTACCCAGGCGCCCCCAGAAAATGTTTTCTGATACAATAGTTAGAAGCAAAATCCTGGGCCTGGTGCTGTTACTTAGGCAGTTTGAATTGTGTTTTAAAGTACTTGTTGACACAGGGTTGTGAATTATCCATGCACGTAATCTGTTTTAGTCACTGCTGTCCTTTTCTTTTTTTTTTTTTTCTTTTTTTTTTTTTTGTATGTGTCTTCTAAGCACAGAGGTAGCATTATAAACTATTTCTATTGCTCTTTCATTATGATAAGTGTTATTGTGTTGCTTAGCAAATTCATTGATTTGTTTAGATGCTTTTATTGGGCTTCAGCTACTATCAGGGATTGTCTTGGCTACTGACAGTACAATGTTGAATACGATGATTTTATTTCTGCCAACTTTTGTTTTAGGTGCTATGAAAGAAGTCTGTAGCAAACAATGGGATCACAAAAGATGTAGTTAGTATTCATTCTGTCTGAAAGAGGACTGGGGCCACTCAAGAAAAGCTCTATGCTTGGGCTGAGTCTCAAAGGGTGACACAGGTGAGATGACACAGGACAGTATACGTGAGCAGGCAGAGGACTCCAGCTAAGATGTGAGCAGCAGCTTACTTTGTTCAGAAAATGGCTAGAAGTTGGCCTTGCAGGTGCTTGAAGTACACAGACACAGGATGTGATGAGCAAACACAAGGGAGGTGGGCAAGGGTTTTATTTTATTTTATTTTTTAATGTGTATTTATCTTGAGAGAGAGCAGGTGGGGGAAAAGGAGAGAAAATCCCAAGCGGGCTCTGCACTGTCAACAGAGAGCCTGATGCAGGGTTCAAACTCAACGAATCGGGAGATCATGACCTGACCCAGGTGCCCCAGCAAAGGCTTTAAATATTAAAAATATTGAAAAGTAGGGCTTTTAAAGGAGTCTTTCTAGAGGCTTAAACAGGTATGAAACATGATTCTAGATTTCATTGTTTTGAAAGGTCACTGATGGATTTTGAAGAGGAATGGCTGTCCAGCAAGAAAAGCAGGCCAGACAGAAATAGTAGTAGAAGAATGGCACAAAAAATTGGAACAAGATTACTAGGGAGATGTAATAAACCAGACTTTGTGGAAGGGAGTGGAGTGAGTGAAGAAGAGTGAGGAGAGGTAGAGCCATCATTGGAGGAGAGAGAAAAAGGAGTAGAAAAAGAGGGAGGTGGGTGGGGCGCCTGGGTGGCTCAGTCAGTTGAGCATCCAGTTTTGGCTCAGGTCATGATCTCATGGCCTGTGAGTTCAAGTCCCACATCAGACTCTGTGCTGACAACCTGGAGCCTGCTTCGGTTTCTGTCTGTCTCCCTCTCTCTCTGCCCCTCCCCCACTCATGCTCTGTCTCTCTCACTCTCAAAAATAAAATAAAAACATTTTAAAAACAAAAAAAAAAGGAAGATAAAGAAATCGAGTTAATGAGCGTGTTGTATTCTTTTGAGATACTTGACTATGGCAGAGAGGTTGTGTGTGTGTGTGTGTGTGTGTGTGTGTGTGTGTGTGTGTGTGTAAAAGTTATCAAGGTTAATAAACCTATGCATAGGTTATAGGGTGAGAGTGAGCAGAGAGAGGTTGAATATACATTTGGTTTGACAGGATCAAAAATTTAAAGTACATATTTCATGACCTGGTGTTTCCACTTTTCAATACTTGTCCTAGAGCAGTGGTTCTCAAATTTTACTGAGCATCACAGTTACCTAGGAAACAGATTCCTGGGCCCCTCCTCTGGAGATTCAGTAGGTGTGAGTTGAGCCTGAGAATTTGCATTTCTCAAAAGTTCCCAGATGATGCTGTATTTTAGCAATGAACACTTGGAAACAACCTAAATGTTCAATAGGTGGGAAAATGGCTAAACTGTGGTATAAACACACTGAAATACCCTGTGGCAGTTAAAAAGAATGAGGTAAGTTTCTGGATACTAAAGTGAAGGATCTCCATGACCTACCTGTTACACTAAAAGACCCAAGTTGGGGCACCTGGGTGGCTCAGTCAGTTAAGTGTCCTGACTCTTTTTTTTTTTTTTTTTTTAAACGTTTTTTATTTATTTTTGGGACAGAGAGAGACAGAGCATGAACGGGGGAGGGGCAGAGAGAGAGGGAGACACAGAATCGGAAACAGGCTCCAGGCTCCGAGCCATCAGCCCAGAGCCTGACGCGGGGCTTGAACTCACGGACCGCGAGATCGTGACCTGGCTGAAGTCGGACGCTTAACCGACTGCGCCACCCAGGCGCCCCTCTGACTCTTGATTTTGACTCAGGTCATGATCTCGCAGTTCATGAGTTCGAGCCCTGCATCGAGCACTGTGCTGATGGTGCAAAGCCTGCTTGGGATTCTCTCTCTTCCTCTCTGCCACACCCCTGCTTGCGTGAGCTCTCTCTCTCCCTCTCCCTCTCAAAAAAAAAAAAAAAAAAGACGAAGTTGTGGAATAGTGCATATAGTGTGGTACCATTTACATTAAGAAAGTAATATGACCAATCTATATATGTATGTGTGTATTAGGAAACAACTTGGACACCCACCCATTTAATGGATAATCTCAAGGGAGGGAACCAAGTTTGTAGGGGTGGGCAGAAGATTGGGAGTTGGTTATAGAGAATGTTTGCCTTACTTTATTGTTGAATGTTTTTACAAGGAAAGTTTATGTATTGTGTAATTAAAATTTTTAATTTTTTTTTTTTTTTTTACTGTTTTATTTTTGAGAGCAAGCAGGGGAGGGGCAGAGAGACAGACACAGAATCTGAAGCAGGCTGCAGGCTCTGAGCTGTCAGCACAGAGCCCGACATGGGGCTCACCTTTGGGGAGAGGGACTGGAGATGAAGCCAATCATAAAGGCCAGTGATTTAATCAAGTGTGCCTACATAGTGAGCCTCCATAAACCTTTCAAATTCCATTAAAATTTCTCATTAAAATTTATTTCGTACATTTTTCTCTCTCTCCCTCTGGCCCTCTCCCCTGCTTACACTCTCTCTCTCTCTCTACAATAAAAAAATAATTTATTTTATACTTTTTCTTCCTTTCCCTTAATAATGAATGTGGAGGTGATAGAATTTTGTTTCAATTCTCTGTAGCCTGCAGACACTGCTGGACACACAGGGATAGGGATTCTTAACCAGGAAACTACATATTTCACCTGTGTGTGAACCCTGCAGATTGCATGCTAAATTTACGTGTGTGCGTGTGCACGCACGCATATGATTTTGGATTGGTTGATGATCAGTGATTTTTAAGTACATTTTCATGTGAGTTCCTGACCTAACAGAGGATTGCAGAATAATGACAAATGCTAAATGTTCTTTGGGAACTCTTTACTTTTAAAAGATGGCACAGGTAGTGCTCACTCCTTATTTTCAGCAAATAAGGAGAAAACGTGATGTTGTGGTAACATATATTTTGTCTTCACCCCCCGATTCCTGATACAAGAGCTTCTAAAACCCTTGTTGGTAACTTCCTGAGTCAGGGGTGAGAGGAGTGTCTTTTGTTACTCGTAATAATCCCCTTACAATTTATTAACTTCCTGAGTTTATGCTAATGAGGAACTTGTGGGTGTCCCTAGGTAGGTTCTGCGCAGGGCTGGTTGCAGTAGGAACCAACCCTGTGATTATGAGTTGCAATTTTCAGGACCTCAGAAGAGGTGCTAGAGATTGGGCTAAACACCAGTAACCAGTGATATAATCAATTGTACCTGTGCAATAAAACCTCCATAAAAGCCCATTCAGAGACTTGGCATCTGAAGTGGAACAGTCTTGTGGGACTGAGCCTTTAAACCTGTAGAGTGTGACACTAACTCTTGATAGTGTCAGAATATGATGGAATTGTAGGACATCGAGTTGCTGTTGGAGAGCTGGTTGCTGGTGTGGAAAAATGCACCCATTTGGTGTCAGAAGTGTTGTAAGTAAAAACAGTTCAGAGACAAGTGGCTGTATTGTGTTACTTGCAGCAACCCTGAGAGCATTGCTACTGAAATCAGAAGGGATACTTGGCTTTTTTAAGGTTAGGAGGTTTGGTAGCGGGTGCAGTAGAGTAAGGAATTTTAATGTTGAGTTGGAGGGTGGTTGTACCATATGGTTTTAGCCAAATAAGGAAGGAAATGAAGCTTTGAGCTGGATGTGGGACTGGGAAAAGAGGAAAGAATCAAGAGGGTAGAGGCATGGACAGAGGTTAGACACAGCAAAGTGGGAACGTCAGGTGGGGGATCACCATTGGAAGGAGAAAGAATTACCAAATATGGGGCTAAAGGGGTGTGTGTTTTGACTTGGTTGAAGATGGCATGAATGACAGTAACGGTTGGGTGGACTGTACTCTATGTTACTGGAGTGTGCAGACCAAGGTCATAGATGGTGTTGTTAGTCTGACAGGTAGCAGGTAGCACTCTGCTTGAAGGTCAAGAGGAACACTCCTAAAGGTGTTCTGTTGTGTTTGAGTAGGACCTTCCCTTAGCAATTAGGTAAGAAGTTTAACTGGCTTCTCTCAATGGAATCCTCTGCCCATGGAGACTAGGTGTGGTGAAATAGAGAGGCCGAGAGCAACTTGGGGGGATAGGGCCCTAGAGCAGGGCTCTCCGTAGTTTATACATGAACTTGACATTTATTTTATTCCTTTCAGTTGTTATACAGCATTAATTGTGGGCATTCATCATAAATATCTTACATAAATTGTAGCTGTGTAGTAGTTGACCGGTTTTAACTGGAGTGAGTCTTTTTGCTGAATCTTTGCTTCCCCACCCACTCTTATTGTCTTTAATTATTCTCTATGTGTAAAATGAGATTGGTTGTGCTGAATCTTTTAGTCCCTTCCCACTCTTACGGTTTGCTTCCTTGAAATGCATTCAGTATATGGAGTTTTATAAAATTAGTACTTGAAAAGATGGTTGACCTTTTGAAAGCTTTAGTAAAGGTTTTTTTGTTTTTTGTTTTATTTATTTATTTTTGAGAGAGAGAGATCAAGCAAGCAAGCACACATACAAAGGAGGCGGGCAGAGGGAGAGGGGAAGGATCTTAAGCAGGCTCCACGCCTAGTACCATGCCCAACGTGGGGCTTAATTTCAAGACCATGAGATTGACCTGAGCCGGATGCTTAACTGACTGAGCCACCCAGGTGCCCCAAGATTTTTTCTTTCATTCCTTTTTTGGAAATTATTTATCCAAGGCTGGAGGCATCTAAATCAAGAAAGCTTAAAGGGGCACCTGGGTGGTTCAGTCGGTTAAGTGTCCAACTTCAGCTTAGGTCATGATCTCACGGTTTGTGGGCTCTGACCCTGAGTCAGGCTCTGTGCTGGCAGCTCAGAGCCTGGAGCCTGCCTCAGATTCTGTGTCTCCGCCCCTCCCCTGCATATGCTCGCTTGCTCTCTCTCTCTCTCTCTCTCTCTCTCTCAAAAATAAACTTTTTTTTTTTAAATCAAGCTTAAATTCTGTTTTAGGTACTGTATTTTTAGTTTTGCAGGTAGTGATCAGTATTCACTATCTATGTTGTCACTTCAGTAACAGTATTTTCTTTTCTCTAAACAGAGAAGCTGAATATTAAGTTTGTGCATCCGGAGGCTAGAACTGGACTGCTGTCTTTCGAGGAGAGCCAGAGAATTAAGAAACTCCATGAAAAAAACAAACAATTCCTGAGTGTACCACGGAGGTGAGTTGAACAAGAATGTGGGACATTATAAGGCATAACAAGACCCCTGAGTATAAAATTTTTAATTTGGTGTTCTCTTTTTGCCTGTTTCCTTTTCTCAGCTGTCATTATTAAATCCAAATCCCGTTTTATTTTGGTAACTCGTGGATTGTTTTTTCCCTCTGTAATTGTTTCAGACCAAAGTGGGACAAAAACACTAGTCCTGAAGAACTCAAACAGGCAGAGAAAGATAACTTTCTAGAATGGAGACGTCAGCTTGTCCGGTGAGTATTAGAAGATAGGAAGATTTGTCTTGAAATTCTGAGTCTGACATTTTGGTGTGTTTGCACTATTTGCATTTTAAAGGCTTGATTCTTTTAGAAGGGAAATGGTAGATTTCTTCTTATAAGTGCAGTTTCTTTGTGCAACCAGCATTGCTGGGTACTCATGCATCTTTGCCCAGAGATGGTAAATTGATTACTCTGCTCCATTCCTGGCCTTCTCTCTTTTTCATACCCTTCTGTAACCATTAGTCATCCTGGAGTTGATCACCGCTCTCTTGAGCATTCCTCCAGAAAGAGGTGCGTGGGAGAAATGTCATTTTGTGTGCTAAACTTCCAGGGCTTAAATAGATTAAGTATACAATTTCAAATTTGATTTTCATATTGACTCAGTAGAAAGTATATAAAAACAATTTGATAGTATTTGTGTGCGTGTGTGGGGGTGTGTGTGTGAGCTTATTTTTTAATGCAATTAATTTGAGTGTTTATACTACTTGAAACCATGAGTTATAATCTGGCAAAGATATAAACTTTTCATTCTAAAGCCAGGCTAGAAGAGGAACAAAAGTTACTATTGACTCCATTTGAAAGAAATTTGGACTTTTGGCGCCAGCTGTGGAGGGTGATTGAGAGAAGGTAAGTTACCATTTTCTTTTTGTGTAACCAAGACATTAGTAGTATTATATTAATCATATCTGGATGTTGATGAATGCTCATAGGCTCATGGGGCGGGGTGCTCAGGGCTTAAAGTATGCAAAAAGCTATTGATAATTATTATAAAAACTGAAAATAAGATGCTGTATTTCTTTTAAAATACTGATTTTTTTTTTCTTTTTTAGTGAACACTTTGAGAGCATGTAGGAATGGTAAATGTTTTCTGTAAGATGAGTTCTAAAGTACCTACAGTTATTTCAGCAAATGTCTGTTGAATCCTATTGGAAATATGGAAACTATGGGTGTGAACAGGAGTAGGTGTCTGACCACAAAGAGAAAATATGTTGGGCAGTGGGCATCAGGGGCACACAAAGGAATGAAGTGCAGTCTTGTCAGATGATTCAATACCCAGTAAATCCAAAGTGCTTATGATTCTTGCTGTGTTACAGATAGAAAGGCAGTGGGCTGTGTTCTTACAGAGGAAGGAGCAGCTGATAAGGATTGGGCAGAATCAAGGAGTGGTTTATTTTAATTGGAATTAGTGGTGATGGTTGCGCAACTTTGTGTATATACTAAAAACCACTGAATTGCATACTTTGAAAGGGTTAATTTTACCTCAATTATAGGTAAGAGGTAGATTATACCTCAATTTCTTTTTTTTAAGTCATTTACATGCCTTCCCCATCCTGTTCCCTCAGGGGCAGAGACAGGGCTATTGGGCTGGAATATGGGGAAGTCACAGTAACAAGGCAAATCTCTAAGTCTGAAAAAAAGTAGAAGCTTGCTGCTGGTTCCCAGGCTCTGTGCAGGCCCCTTTGATTCAGTTAGGCTTCAGTGAGGTTTGGGAAGACCCACTATGATTCTTCTGGGAACTTCTTTGGAGCAGAGTGGATCTCTCCTTCAGTGCCTCATTAGCAGTTGAAGATGTGGACTGCTGAAATGCCTGTTTTCTTATTTCCAAAGAGAAATAATAAGCTTTAAAGTAATGAAACCTCACCTTGGAATACTCCCATCTGCACATTTACAGTATTGTTTTTTCTGTTTGTTTGTTTTTATTTTAGATTTTCTATTTATTATATTGTCTGTCTTTCCTCTCTGTTCCTTTTTTTTTTCCATTTCTGGTTTCTGACTTTTATGTAAGAGGCCTTTCTCACATGTCAAGCGATGTTTATTGTCTGTATCTAAGAATGAAGCGTTACAAAGGGGATTGACAAGACCACCTGTTTGGATGGAATTTGCCAACTGGTGACTTCACTGTATAGGACTGAACAGGGATCAGTTTTATTTTGTTGGAATACCCCAAGATATTAGGCTCTATGGGTGTTTTCCCTAGATCCAGTCAGTTTCTTAAAGATAAAAATTCTCTCCTACTGAGAATGTCGCTAAAGGTGGGAGTATAATGCAAGGTGTGTGGGCATGTTCACCATTGAGTATGTAGGCTTGTTTAATCCACCCTTTTTCAGTATAGCATCTCTTTCCCATCTTCTGTTGCTTGAGGTTCCAATTCTGGAGACTCTTGGGTTCATTTTCTCTATAAGAAACCCTAGCCATCTGCTATTGGAATAGGAGAATCAGGCGGTGTAACTGCCAGACTGAACGGAACAGAAGAGAAGACCTAAGAGCTCCTCACCAGATTGATGTCAGTCCCATTCTTCACCCTTGCCTCAAGGCCTTCATCTGATGCCTCTAGTCCTGAGCTCCCTCAGGGCTCTGAGGCGTGAACAGGCTTTTTGATTGCGCTACCATGTCTCAGTTGCTGCTGTTCTTTCTTTCTCTTTATCCTAACGAGCATCAGAGTTTGCTTTCGTTTTTGTAGGTTTTAAGAGGGAACAGAGGTAACCATATGTGTTCCTTCTTCCACATTTGACAGACTTTTTATGTCCCTAAATAAGCTACTGGTTTCCCCAGAGTGAGCCTGTAGCTTCAATAGATTTACAATATTACTTGTTCTGTTAGTTTTATTATGTTGTATTTTTCTGTTTATAAGAGAGAGCGTATTTCTAGCTCAGTATAGTTTAGATCACATGGAAGTGGATCTGAATTACATAGAAATATTTTTTTTTTAATTTTTTTTTTTTTTAACATTTATTTATTTTTGAGACAGGGAGAGACAGAGCATGAACAGGGGAGGGCCAGAGAGAGGGAGACACAGAATATGAAGCAGGCTCCAGGCTCTGAGCTGTCAGCACAGAGCCCGACGTGGGGCTAGAACTCAACGGACCGCAAGATCATGACCTGAGCCGAAGTCGGCTGCCTAACCGACTGAGCCACCCAGGAGCCCCACATAGAAATATTATTAATAAAGGGACTACTGCCACATTTTTTAACAGGAAATATTTATTGATGTGTTTTGCATAGCAGATGTCTCCTGTTTGGTAATAGGCTAGCTAAGCCATCTGGCTCTTTAATTTTGAGAGTCGTTATTGGAAAAGATTCGATGTATACCCTGTAATTGAAATGCAGGAAGCTGCTGGGGCACTGAGGGCAGAACACCGTATTCCAGTAAGATAAGGCATTATTGTGCTGCATGAGCCTTTTCTGGTATACAGCAGCACTTTGCATGTGCTAATTCAGCACATGAAGCAACTGGCCTTTTTTTTTTTTTTTTTTTTTTTTTTTTGGATGTTTAGTTTATTTTTGAGAGCAAGTGTGAGTGGGGGAGGGGCAGAGAGAGAGGGAGACACAGAATCTGAAACAGGCTCCAGGCTCTGAGGTGTCAGCACAGAGCCCGACACGGGGCTTAAGCCTATGAACCATGAGATCCACCTGAGCCAAAGTTGGACACTTAACCAACTGAGTCACCCAAGATCCCCAAAGCAAGTGGTCTCAAGTTTGTCTTTTCTTCCTAGTGTTTCTGAGCTCATTATTGTTTCTCCGTGTTTGCTGGATAGACCTAATGTTTGTGGACCTTGCAATTTTAGTTTATTAGGTTTTGTCCATGTTTTGCAGTCATTGTTGCATTTACTGTTAAATCCTCCCAGTTTGAAAGTGGTAGCTATTACCTTAAAGAAGAAATACTGGGACCCACTTAATTACAGAACTTAACAACAATTTGTCTTAAATTAGCAAGTCTGTGAGTTCTTTTGAATCACATTATGAAGCTGGAAATTGAACCATTGATTTGTGTCTGTTTTGTGACAGCACCATAGTGTCTTTGATGATTGCAGTTTTGGTACACAACCTAACCTTACACCTAAAAGAGGTGGAAAAAGAACAGCAAAAAACACCCAAAAACAGCACAAGAAGGGAAATAATAAAGATTAAAGCAGAAATCAATGATAATGAAATTAAAAAAATAAATAAACAGATCAACGAAACTAGGAGCTGGGTCTTTGAAAGAATTAACAAAATTGATAAACCTCTAGCCAGATTGATCAAAAAGAAAAAGGAAAGGAGCCAAATAAATAAAATCACGATTGAAAGAGGAGAGATCACAACCAACACCGCAGAAATACAAACAACAATAAGAGAATATTATGAGCAATTATGTGCCAACAAGTTGGGCAATCTGGAAGAAATGGATAAATTCCTAGAAACATATAAACTACCAGAACTGGAACAGGAAGAAATAGAAAATTGGAACAGACCCATAACCAGTAAAGAAATTGAATCAGTAATAAAAAATCTCCCACAAACAAGAGTCCAGGGCCAGATGGCTTTCCAGGGGAATTCTACCAAACATTTAAAGGATAGTTACTACCTATTCTTTTGAAGCTGTTCCAGAAAATAGAAGTGGAAGGAAAACTTCCAAATTCATTCTGTGAGACCAGCATTACCTTGATTCCAAAACCAGACAAAGACCCCACTAAAAAGGAGAACTACGGACCCAATTTCCCTGATGAACACGGATGCAAAAATTCTCAACAAGATACTAGCAAATCAAATCCAACAATACGTTGAAAAAAAAAATTACCATGATCAAGTGCGATTTATTTCTGGGCTATAGGGGTGGTTCAGTATTCCCAAATCAATCAGTGTGATACATCACATTAATAAAAGAAAGGATAAGAACCACATGATCCTCTCAGTAGATGCAGAAAAAGAATTTGACGAAATACGGCATCCTTTCTTGATAAAAAATTTCAAGAAAGTAGGTATAGAAGGAACATACGTCAACATCATAAAGGCCGTATATCAAAGACCACAGCTGATCTCATCCTTAACGGGAAAAAACTGAGAGCTTTCCCCCCAAGGTCAGGAACATGACCGGGATGTCCAATCTCACCACTGCTGTTCAACACAGGACTGGAAGTTCTGGCCTCAGCAATCAGACAACAAAAAGAAAAGGCATTTGTATTGACAAAAAAGAAGTTAAACTTTAACTCTTTGCAAGCAACATGATACTCCACTTTTGGAAAACCCAAAAGACTCCACAAAAAAACTGCTAGAACTGATTGATAAATTCAGCAAAGTCACAGGATGTAAGCTCAATGTACACAAATTGGTTGCATGTCTTCTATACTCTAATAATGAAGCAGCAGAAAGTGAAATCAAGGAATCAGTCCCATTTACAGTTGCACCAAAAAGACCTAGGAATAAAATACATAGGAATAAACCTAACCAAAGAGGTAAAAGATCTGTACGCTGAAAACAAAGAAAGCTTATGAAAGAAATTGAAGAGGACACAAAGAAATGGAAAAACATTTCATATGCTCATGGATTAGAGGAACAAATGTTAAAATGTCTATACTAACCAAAGCAATCGACACGTTCAGTGCAATCCCTATCAAAATACCACCAGCATTCTTCACAGAGCTAGAACAAACAATTCTAAAATTTGTATGGAACCATCTATCTCTTCCTCCCCCACTTGCACTCTGTCTCTCTCTCAAAAATAAATGAAGATTAAAAATAAATGGGGTGCCTGGGTGACTGAGTCAGTTGAGCATCTAACTTCGGCTCAGGTCATGATCTCACAGTTTGTGGGCTCAAGCCCTGTGTCAGGCTCTGTGCTGACAGCTTGGAGCCTGGAGCCTACTTCAGATTCTGTGTCTCCCTCTCTCTCTGTTCGTCCCCTGCCTGCACTCTGTCTCTCTCTCTCTCTCAAAAATAAATAAAGTTTAAAAAAAAAATTTAAATTTGTATGAAACCAGAAGAGATCCCAAATAACCAAAGTAATGTTGAAAAAGAAAACCAAAGCTGGAAGGATCACAATTCCAGACTTATTTCCTTCCAGTGGCAGTTGCGGCTGCCCCTTAGAGCATCTTTCCTAGCCACAGAGGCAGGATGGGAAGGGTGATCCTCCCAGGGAAGTGAGATACTTACTCTTGCAGTGCTAGGGTGCTGTAGTCCCCACTACATTTGTGAGGGCTTTAAGGAGCTTGTATCAGCTACAGAAGGTTCTCTTACTACTACATCTTCTATGTGACAGAAGTTGGACTCATCATTCCTGCTTCAGTGTGACATTTTAAGTTGATATTTTCCTGTTTTGTATTTGTGCCATTTAAACACATTGTTGGAACTGATGGATGATGATTTGCTGGATGTATGCTTTCTCTCGTCAGCCCTGGGTTTAAAAAACATACAGGCTTTGATAGTGGCTGCTGTCAACAAGTGATTTATTAGTTTTCTTTTGAGGTCTTAACGCCAGTGTGGATTAGGTACTGAGTATGCAGTAGACCTCATCTTGGATTGAAGTATTTGGAATACTCTTTTGCCTCACCAGGAGAGTTTACTAGAAGATCCAGTTGAAGTTTTAGCAATGAAACATCATCAGGGTCTTCTCGGACATAAAACAGCAAGAGAATGTTATGATTACAGGCATGTTCTCTAGTCCAAAGTTCCCTTCGAGCTCCATCAGGAGTAGCTGGTGACCTTAGACAAGTTACTTAACTGTCCTAAGCTTCAGTTTCCTCATATATAAACGGGATAATTATACCTTAAAACGATTAATGTGCCAAGTGCTAATATATGGACAGTGTTTGCTATTATTACTATGTGGTCATGTTTCACTTCACAATGATTGGAGTATCTCATATTTCTTTTTCAGTGATATCGTGGTCCAAATAGTAGATGCTCGAAACCCACTCCTGTTTAGATGTGAGGACTTGGTAAGTAAAGTGTGACAAAATTCAAATGTGCAGTCCTCGGAGCCGCGGTGGGAGGACAGCCTCACTGACAGCAGTAACTGTAGGCAAGCGTTCTGTTCCCTCCTCTAGCTTCAAGTAGGCCCCCTCTCCTCCCAGGGTCGAGCGTTTACACACTGCTGCTGTTTAGACAGGTGTTTTCCTTCTAAAACAATCATTTTCATCTGCAGGAAGGGACAAACACATGAACTCTCTAGCTTTTAGTTTAGAAGCCAATTTGTTAATAGATATTTGCCAGTGTTTCTCATTTTTTAAGAGACATCGGTTTAAATAACATTGTACTTTTTAGTCCTATCTTACCCATCCTGTCATGTTCTCTCTCCTCACACCTTACTACCTGCTGTGATATTTTACAGTGAACTGTTTGTAAAACACCACAGGTAGTAATAATTAAGGAGTGAAGATTACATGAAAGAATGTAACACAGGCTTTGAATTAGTATAACACTGTACACATGTGAAGTATTCCTATTTGTGTTTGAGGACCATGATAGTAATAGTACAGGATATTTTTAAATCCATTGGTGAGAGACAAAAATCTCATTTGTGAAACTCTTGTGAAGTCACACTCTGGTGTGTTACCTAATGAAGAGCTGTGTTTGGGAATTAATATCAATTAATCGAGTCTTGTTTTTCTTTTAGTCCCTGCTGGCTGACAGATCTAGCTCTGCAGTTCTTTAACTGTGTAAAAGAAACACTTCGGCAGTATCAGAGAGAGGAACAACAGTATTTAAAGTGGAAAGATCTATTACCCTTCGGGAGGACAGGAGAGCATTTCATTTTACCCTTTCCAATTTTTTATGTTGAGGGTACTTCTAAGTGTATGTGACCTACCTTTCTCAGAGCTTACTGGAAGGATCATTAGAATGTAGCAGGATGAAAACTCTTTAAATTAGGGTTGACTTAAAACTAGGGGCAGTAAAAACTTTTAGTCATACTTGGGGGTCTTCAGTATAATTTGCCCAATATTTACTTGTTTGAAGAGGCCTTTCTAAATACCTTTGTCTTGCCCAGGAATGTTACGTGAAAGAAATAGATGACAGTAAGGAAAATGTCATTCTGATAAATAAGGCAGACTTGCTGACTGCTGAGCAGCGGAGTGCCTGGGCCACATACTTTGAAAAAGAAAATGTGAAGATTATCTTCTGGTCGGCTTTGGCTGGAGCCATTCAACTGATTGGGGACTCTGAGGTAACCTGAGGGCTTTTTCAGGTTGGGTTTCTGGGAGGAAGATTTCAGTTTCTGGGTAGTAAGCTTTGGGTTTGTTTGTTTGTTTGAAGTTTTGTGGGAATTCAGGGATTTTTGTTGGTTCCCTAAATGCTCTGATAGTAGGATGAGCTATACTGTAGAAAAATGAGTCACAAGGTTGCTTTCTCTGGTTGTCAAATAGTCTGACATCTCTGGGGCTCTGTGTTACACACTGACACTAGCTAGAATTTTTAATTCTTTTAGATTTTCGGCAGGAAGTTGAATAGGAAGTTTCATAATGACTTTAATAATAGTTTTTAACAGGAGGCGGCGACAACCAAAGCCTGTACCTCTACTTCTCAGGACTTGATTAGAATCTCTTTTGACATTGTTTTCAAAACGAAATGAAGTAATCCTAAAGCTATACCGTGTTCTCTTTTAACCCAAATTTTACAGAAACAATTTGGGGGTGGGGTGGTGGCGTGAATGTGTGTGTGTTTTAAGTTTATTTATTTTGAGAGAGAGAGCGAGCGTGCACAAGCAGGGTAGAGGCAGAGAGAGAGGATCCCAAGCACAGAGCCCGATGTGAGACTCGAACCCACAAACTGCGAGGTTATAACCTGAGCTGAAGGCAGATGCTTAACTCACTGAGCTTCAGGCGCCCTGTGTGCTTGTTTTAAGTAATCTCTACACCCAATCTCCACCCATCGTAGGGCTTGAACTCACAGATCGAGTCACATGCTCCACCAACTGAGCCAGCCAGGTGCCCCTGGGGTTTGTTTTTTAGTAAAAAATATAACTAATAACTAATAATAACTATGAAATGAAATTAGTAGTAGAATCTTAGATCTGGAAGAGACCTAAAGTAATATTTTTTTTCCTAGCCTTCTCCTTTTATCTCTGTCAACCATGTATTGACTTGTGTGTTGAGCTGGGTATCAGTGAATATAATACCCTCTCCTGATGAGTTTATAGGTTAGCTCACCTCCATGGCAAACAGTCATATAATCTCTCTGTGACTACATTAAATGACAGAGACCTGGTAGCTCACTGTTCCTGACTTCATTTAGAAAGTTCTTCAGGGGTGTCAACGTGGCTCAGTTGGTCCAGCTCTTGATTTCAGCTCAGGTCATGATCCCAGGGTCATGGGTCTAGCCCCCTGTTGAGCTCCATGCTGAGAGTGGAGCCTGCTTAAGATTCTGTCTCTCCTGCCTCTCTCCCCTCGCCCACTCCCCCATCCACCCCTACACCCCACTTGCTCGTGCATGCACACACACAATCTCTCTCAATAAAAAATAAAAATGTTAAAGAAAGAAAGTTTTTCAGTTTAGTGAAGCTAAGTTGGCCTCCCTAACCCTTGATCTAAGGACTCTTCCTTTGTCCCCTTAGTTCTCTCTTCTGCAAACTGTATGTATTTTCTGCCTTTCTATTCATTATGGACACAATATCTGGGGCACTCTTCATCTCAAGTGCCTGTTTGCCTGTGTCAGGATAACATTAAAATTGGTGGCACCTAATTGAATATGTTATTCTAGATATGGTTTGCCCAGGATGTATACAGAGAGACTATTAACTTCTTGTAATCAGGATACTCCTAGTAATTCAGAGTTTTTGTTAATTCACCCATTTCAAAGGAGCTATATTATGGTCTTGGCTAATTTAACCTGTGAACAACCAAATCCCTCAAATATCTTTTAAAAATGAGAAGAATTAATGCAAATCTCGCCCCATATTTACATATGGAAAAAGTTTTTGTGTTTGTGGTTGTTTGTTTGTTTTTGAGAGAGAGCGCGCATGAGCGCAAGTGAGGGAGGGGCAGAGAGAGGGGGCAGACAGAGGATCCAAATTGGGCCCTATACTGACAGCAGCAAGCCCAGTGCGGGGCTCAAACTCACAAACCATGAGATCATGACCTGAGCTGAATTCAGATGTTCAACCAAGTGAGCCACTCAGGCTCAACTTAGGACAGTATTGTTCCTCTGAAATATTGTTAGTATTTGGGGCTAAGGTAGAGAATTCATTTTGGTTGTGCAATTTGCTTTTCTCTCCTTCTAGCTTTGAATCTGCAGATGTTGTGTGTTTGTGCTTCTGTATATTCTTTCCAGTCATTGATGTTAAACAGGTCAGAACCAAGGGGAGAGCTCTGTAACCTTTTGTGAACTTACTAAGCACTTGGTACTAATAAGCATTCTGATGTGATGAATATAGATGTGTTTGCAAGGATAGAACAGAAAGGATCATTCTGTTTTTACTATTGTTAATAAAAACTAACCCATAAAAAGTTTATTCTGTGCCAGGCACCACTATCCTAAGCACTTTGTATATTTATTCATTTAATCTTCTCAACAGTAAATGTAAGTGCTTATTATCCTCGGGTAGTCTGGCTTCCTAATTTGTCCTCTTAACCATTATTTCTGTTTCACCTCTTTCCTGGAAGCCAGCATCTTACTGAAGGTTTTTGTTGTTGTATTTTTAAATTACCAAAAATGAAAAAAGGATTAGTTTCTACATCTGTAGTCTTCCCTGAACTGTTACCAAGTAGTACGTTCCACTTTTTTACATAATCTGTTCTCAGGAAACCCTTGTTGCCTCCTGTTGATGACTATCTTTTTAGGGCTCACCAGCTGCCTTGTGGACTTACTCCCATATCCAACTCCGAGTTAACAGTGTGTGGTTATGGAAGTTATTCTTTCTTCCTTCTTAAGTTAGCCATCATTTACTCCTCCCAAGTCTTCTGAAGTCTCTGATGTTTTTCTTGATTTCTCAAGACCAATAACTAACTACTGTTGTGATGTATCAGTAATCACATCTGTCATTTGAGTATCAAACATGAACTTACTAGAAAGGTTGTTAATCACTGTACTCGCCTATCTGAAGCTTGGTTCTTCCTTTACAGTTGTTTAACCCCTTCTTATTTGAAAGAGCATGACAGTTTTCAAGCCGAGTACCTTAGTTTTTTCTTGGCCATCTGTTAAATTGCACTGTTTTCCTAAGAAATTGGCTTTCCCCTTATTTTTATTTTACTATAACTGCCACGAAGTCCTTCTGTTGTCCTTCTCATTTTTCCTGAACTTAAACTGCTTCTCGTTTTAGGTGGGGTCTTTTTTAAAAGTCTTTATTTATTTATTTTGAGAGATAGAGAGAGTGCACGTGCATTGGGCGGGGCAGAGAGAGAAATTCCCAAGCAGGCTCCACTGTCATCGCAGAGCCCGATATACAAATCCACAAACCAACTGAGCCATCGAGGTGCCCCTGGTTCACATTATTGTTACCTGTTTCTTTCATATTTTGAAATGATCCAGAAGAGTTCACGGTGAAGACGAACAATGAGTGTAATAGAAATTGCTCCCGGGGCGCCTGGGTGGCGCAGTCGGTTAAGCGTCCGACTTCAGCCAGGTCACGATCTCGCGGTCCGTGAGTTCGAGCCCCACATCAGGCTCTGGGCTGATGGCTCGGAGCCTGGAGCCTGTTTCCGATTCTGTGTCTCCCTCTCTCTCTGCCCCTCTCCCGCCCGTTCATGCTCTGTCTCTCTCTGTCCCAAAAATAAATAAAAAACATTAAAAAAAAATTAAAAAAAAAAAAAAAAAAGAAATTGCTCCCAGTTCTGTAGTTCTGTTATAAGCCATACTGTTTTGTTGTGGGTTGTTTTTTTTTTAAGTTTTTTTTTGTTTTGTTTTGTTTTTGTTTTTGTTTTTTTTGAGAGAGAGAACATGAGCAGGGGAGGGCCAAAGAGAGAGAGAGAGAGAGAGAGAGAGAGAATCCCAAGCAGGCCCTGCACTGTCAGCACAGAGCCCAACGTGGGTCTCAAACCCACGAATCATGAGATCATAGAGTTGAATGCTTAACCAACTGAGCCACATAGGCACCCTCATGCTGTTTCTTTTTGACTCACCAGGCTTGACTGTGAAATCATGCCTATTTTCTGTGATGGTTTATGTCACTACTTTCCTAAAATTTAGGATACCTGTTTAACTCCCTGTGTCCTCTTCTGTGACGATTACTCATTCTAACATTAGGTAATTTAGAAATGATACCAGGTTTGCATCACTTCTAAATCCAGACCAATTCACTCTTGTTGATACAAATCAATATAGTAATACCATAAATTGTCTTAGTTTTGCTTTAATATCAGTAGGAATTCAGAAGAATTTACACATCCCTAAAGAGTAAATGATTTTTATCTTTTCTTTCTTTTTTGCATATGTGAATAATTTTCGCATGTGGAGTTGAGTTTTGTTTATTTCATCCTGAGGGAGCTGTGCTGCACAGCACTTTGATTTATTAAAGGCAATTATAAAGGAATAGCAGTTTCCTTAAATATGCAAACCAGAGTCTTTAAAAATGCAAATGTAAAAAACTCAAATTATAAATTCTGTCCTTACTCTGTGCAGAGAAGAGAATGTTAAATGTTTTATTGTTAACGAGAAATGCTTTGTTCTATGGGCCGTTGTAAAATGGCATACTGACAAAGAATTCAGCTTGACATGGGCTTTTCTAAGCTCTTGCTTTCTTTAAAGATGTATCTATTACAGAAGTAACGCATGTTGTTTGTACAGAGTTCAAATAATACAGGAACGCATAAAGTGACGATCCACTGTTCCTCCCGTCCCCAGAGGGCACCACTGTTGATAGTTTGGTTGTGTCCTTGCACTGAAAGACTTACATTGTCTCCCTGTTTTCACCTTTTCTGGTCTCCTTCATGGCTTTTCTTGTCCTCTTTTCTTCAATAACCAACTCTGAATACTTTCATTAGAATGAAAGATGCCATTGTTCTACCCTTCTGAACTTTTGCGGTTTCTGTTATTTCATCAGGAACATGTGAACGAGGGTGCTGGAGAAGCCAATACAACTGAGTCTGAAAACTCCAGTTGTGATGAGGCTGAAAGTCCTCACAGTGAGACCGAACAGCTCCTGGACGGGGGATCCCCGCCACTTGGTGAAGTTGCCAGTAGCGATGAAGACAACAGTGAGTACGAGGACTGTCAGGAGGAGGAGGAGGAAGTTTGGCAGACGTGTTCAGAAGAGGACAGCAACCCTGACGAAGAGCCCTGTGGCTGGGACAGGAAGGAAAGCTGTACTGTGGATTCTGAGGCTCAGGGCAGGAACACCCTGGAGAAGAGGCACACACTCAATTTCAGCCACCTGGTATCAAGGCAGGAGTTATTGGAGATCTTTAAGCAGCTACACACCGGGAAGAAAGTGAAAGACGGACAGCTTACCGTTGGACTGGTAAGGTGAAATAGGTCCTGAGATTGTTACCCCATGGGTATCTTTATATCCAATCCATTGGTAGCTACACTGGAATCCAAGGGACTACTAACCAGGCTTCTGGCATCATTGGGAACGTTATTGCCCTCTTGTTGCCCACTGGCATTGTGGGAGTAGGCAGTGTGACAGGAAAAGTCAAAAGTGTACTCTTTCAAGGCTTACATTGGCTATATCTCTTTTCATAGTAATTATTTTCTCCCACCTCCTTCCAGTTCAGCGCTACCAGTCACGTGACTTCCCAAGAAGTACTTGGAAAAGAGCACTTTTAAGCCCATTTTCACTCTTCCAGGTTAATATTCTTACCTTCTGGAGGCTTATGGTGTCATGTGATCCTTGCGAATTTGTACTGTAAATGTTCCAGATGCATTCTAGGGAGAATCCCAGCATCTTTGGGCCAGGTACAACAAGATTGGTGCTTTGGTTGCATAAGAATAGGGGAAAGGAGGGGCGACTGGGTGGCTCAGTTGGTCGATCCTCCGACTTCGGCTCAGGTCATGATCTCACAGTTCGTGAGTTCCAGCCCCATATCTGGCTCATTGCTTACAGTGTGGAGCCTGCTTCGGATCCTCTGTCCCCCTCTCTCTGCCCCTTTCCCGCTCGTGCACATGTGTGTGCACTCTCTCAAAAATAAACAAAAAACGGGAAAGGAGATCACGTCCCTAGCTACATATACACTAATTCTAGAGGTGGCTGTGAGAAGTACCCAAACCTCAGGGGTGTACAGCAGAGCTCCAGACGGCCCCATCTTTAGCTAAGGAAGTGTAAGATGATAGAGAAGGTATTTTATAGATCTTCCATCCAAGCAAGAAAACAAAACAGTGAAAGAAAGTAGATCATGGCAGCCTTAAAATCTTCTAGCTTTTAAGTTACGTGCCGAGTAGAGCAATCCTAATTGTTTTGAAGCACTGTCCCCCTCCCAAAGCGTACTTAAAATGATTATAGCAGATTGACATTTTATTTTAGAACACTAGTTAAAGGAATTGTCCCTGGAGCCAGGCAGACCTAGTGTAATTCCCAGTTCTACAGTGGAACTGATTTACTTGCTGTAAACTTTGGGAAATGTAGCTAATTTCTCTTAGCTTTACAACTCCACTTCTATATATTATTGCTAAAAATTCATTTTCCATATGCCACCAGAAAGCCCAGCTTCCCTAAAAGCTAGTTTATTTCTCACATTTACGGACATGCTAAGCAGCCTCGCCACTTTCTGAATGTCTTACTCTAGAAATCTTGAAAATAGGTTAATTTACTCATTCTGTGAACATTTATTGATCACTGGCCACATGCCAGGTGTCCTTCTGGGCCATGACAGTCAGTGTATCTCCACCCTCCCAGAACTTCTAATTCCAAGTGTAGGGAGTGGTAGAGAGGACATCCAGCACCCTATAAGAGTTGTATAATGAGGAGCCTGGTCTGTAGGAGGTGGGGGAGATGACAGCAACAGAAGTCCCCTGCCCCCAACAAGGGACATGTAAACAAATGGTAACATGTTATGTAATCAAGATATAAACACAAAACATGAGAATATTGAAATTAATGAGCAGTTGTCTGAAATATTTATGTAAGAGGTTGCACCTTAAAGTACAATGTGACAATGGAAGGAAGGGCCTTCAGACAAACAGAAGGTAAAGGTTTAAACCAAGCCCCAGGAATGGAAGTATGTCCATGGACCAGCAGGTGGCAGTATGGCTAAGCATGGAGAGGGGCAAGAGCGAAGCTGAGCAATGGAAGTGATGTGTTACGAGGCCTGTACTGGAGGTGGAAGGTTTGGGGTTTTATGTTCCATGGGATCAGTATTTGTAATCTTCCAGTCGTGCTGACAGAGGATTGTTTGAACCAGGTAAGAAGGAATTGGATTTAGAGGTGCAGACAAAGGTAAGAAAAAGGTAAGAAAAATCCTGGAGCAAGACTGGCATGATTTGAGCATTTATTTCAGAATCTTTATATGATCCTGCTAAGACTCACTGAAGAGTTTTAATAGCTTGTTAACCCACAGCAAGTCCATGTGCCATTTACCATTGTTAACCAATAAGATAGAAGCTTGCTGGTAAGTTACTAAAAATTAAAAGTGATTGTATGTTGTGATGGTTAAAATACCTATCTGATGCTTGACTTCACCCACAGTGTGGAAAATACAACAGAAACTGAAATGCCTGTAAGATGGGACATCGTGGGTAGAGCTGAGAACAAGGGGCTGAGGTTTATAATATCTGCTGTTACAGCAAGACCTCTACAAATAAAATGTACTTAGCTTGGCTGTTCATCACTGGAGACCTGTCTGAATAAATACATCCACACTGCAGGGGAACAAATTGTCCACAAACAGCACCTATTTCAAATAATCTTTTGAAGCAACCAAACACGCTGGAGTTGGACTATTTATGTAGTATCTTTGGGTTTGATACACGTACTGTCAGACGCTAGTAACTTAGGTGTCTCTTGCAGGTGGGCTACCCGAATGTTGGTAAGAGTTCCACAATCAACACCATCATGGGCAACAAGAAAGTGTCTGTGTCTGCCACACCTGGTCACACCAAGCATTTTCAGGTATTTCTGCAGCATCAGCCTGTTTCCTCCTTAGCCAGTTCCTCCGGCTGGGTATTTCTGAGTTCTTCACCACTCGCATGGTGGTCTTTTCCCTTCCTCTGCTGTGTGCCCAGCGTAAACCTCTCACTTGTCTTTCAGACTCTCTATGTGGAACCTGGCCTCTGCTTATGTGACTGCCCGGGCCTGGTGATGCCATCCTTCGTCTCTACCAAGGCAGAAATGACTTGCAATGGAATCCTCCCTATTGACCAAATGAGAGACCACGTTCCCCCTGTGTCACTAATATCCTTTCTGCTTTGCAAAGACTGGTTGTTATGTGTACACTAGGGCTTCAAGTTTGTTTTGGACTTGGCTTTGCATTGGATGTATTGAAAAACCTGAAACACTTAACAGTAACCTGCCCAAGTTTGTATGTGAGGTAGCATCAGGATTACAGAACCTCATGTCCTGAGTGCAGCAGTGTCGCCTGGAATCAGTGGAAGAGCCCAGTCTTGGATCTCAGCCCCGAGTTGCAAACCTGAATCCTGAGACTGCCATTTGACTATTTGTGTGATAAGCTTGCTTAACCTTCCAGAAACTCTCTTTTCTGAAAAGTGCCAGTAATAACAGCTCCTTCACGGTTGATAAGACCTGAATGAAGAGATATACGTGTTTATGGTTTGAAAGACTTCATACTCTTAAAATGTCAATTCTCCTCAAATCGATACATCAGTGCAATGCAATGCAATCCCAATCAAAATCCCAGCATGCTTTTAAAGTATGCAAATAGGCCTACCAAAAAAAAAGGAACTCTGCTGCTTCCCAGCATAATGAGTTAACTTATGTGAAGCACCTAGGATAGTGTGTGACATGAAAAAAATATTGTTAAGAACCACAGTGTCTTAAGATCTTACCCTACTTACAACCCAACAGGTTAGTCTGTTGCTGTTCCGTGCTGGAGGAAGATAGGAAGGAGACTCCATGAAACTGACATGCCAATTTGTTAATTTATAAGTAGCGTGAAATTTCTGGCCCTGTACAGTTCTTGACAAGATTCTTCATGACTGCCCTGAAGGCCACCGCATTTTATTTACCCCAATTTGATTTCTCTTCCTGTAAGAAATGAGAATTCATCTGCCAGGATTGATAAAATACAGTATATCGCTAAAATAGAATAGTATATAGTTGTTAAAAATACTGCACTAAGTCTGCCTGTGGTAACCTAGGTAGATCTCAAAAGATCACATATACGGTGTGACACCCATTTCTGTAAAAATTGTCACCTCACAGAACAGTACTTTGCATTAATAGATACATGCGAGTGTGAAAGTGGGAGAAGCAGACTGGCGGAGGTTTGCATTTGTAACACAATTTTTTAAAAAAATGGTTTTTTTAACATTTATTTATTTTTGAGACAGAGCATGAACGGGGGAGGGTCAGAGAGGGAGACGCAGAATCTGAAACAGGCTCCGGGTTCTGAGCTGCCAGCACAGAGCCCAACACGGGGCTCGAACTCACAGACTGAGATCATGACCTGAGCCAAAGTCAGACGCTTAACTGACTGAGCCACCCAGGTGCCCCTGTAATACAATTTTTAACAGACGAAATTGTTACCACTTCTTGATAGTTGGGAACACAGTTGTTACATTATTTATGCTTTTCTGTATATTTTCCGTTTCTGTTTGAATTAATAATCGGATGTGTATTGAGCATTCATTATAAACCAGATAAGGTTGGGTTCTGTGGAAGCTATGAGCATGAATCAGCCATGGATCCTGCCCTTTCTGGATTCGGTTTTGGGGGCATATGGGGCATGTGCATGAATAGCCGGTACAAGGTAGAATGGTATTTAAAGAGAAAGCATTTGAAAATTAATGAATAACTATACTTCTTTTTTGGAGGCATAAAAAGGCTTCGGTCATAGGAGTGCTAAAGTACCATGGTCTCAGAATTAGAGGCATGTGTCAGAAGCCGTGGTGGGGAGGGGTCAGTTCAAGGTAATGGGTTCCTTGACAAGCTTATGTTTGCCAGAATATTCCGAGATATGTTTTAGAAGCTACCTATGGCATTAATATCATAAAGCCTAGAGAGGATGAAGATCCCCATCGACCTCCGACATCAGAAGAACTGTTGACAGCTTACGGATGTGAGTTGTAATTTATTTTAAAACATGAACAATTAAATGAACAAAAAGTAACAACATAGTTAATGAGAGCAACTACTCCTGCAGAGATAGAAATTTACATTTTTCCTTAGCATTTGTCATGTCATCTTCCAAGGTTTGTGCTTTCGTTATCTCTGTTGGCCTTGCCTCCAACTACCTGGTCTCCAGGTAGCTGCTTTGGTGGTGGGTTCAGAGTGCAGCAGTAAAGGAGGGGAGCTGACTGCTCCGTGAGTAGCATTTTACTTCAGTGTGGTAAGTGCTTTCTGGAGTTAGAGGAGGAGATGCTTTGAATCCCTTGCCTCTCCTCAGGTCTGCCCTTTGCTTTCACTATAGCAGTCAGGCCCCTCCCTGTTGAATGCCTAGATGCAGACTGTTGAAAGCTCCCACAGAGAGCACCAGCAAGAGCCAGCAGTTGTCACATGCCTCTAAGAAAAGGCCCTGAGGGCATTCACTGTTTAGAAGATAACCAGGTGTAGACACGATTCAGATTGAGGCTGTGCTGGCTTTTTCTGGAGTCTTCTCCCAAACAGGGAAGAAAAGGGATGTTGGGAAGAAAATGAATATGCTGTCAGAGCAGGTAAGAGAGTTGCGAGGGCAGCATTGGAAGGGAAAGCCCTCAGATTGGGACGATGCTGAATGTGGTCAGGGTAGGGACACAACAGCCTCCCTCCCCTTCCATCGGTCCCTTGGAAACCTTGTTTGACATTAACTTGAACTTAGCTTAGTTGAGAGACTTTAAAGAGGATAAATATTAAGCATTTGTGATGAGACCAGTGTAGTCACAAAACCGCGTAAGAGACCTTAAAGATCATACCGCCTCTCACCTCTTTTTTTTTTTTAAGACGAGTAATCTGAAATCAGAGCATGAAATGACTTGCCTACAGTGGTGTCTGATCAGTGGCGCATAGCCCGAGTTTCATATTCCAGACCTCTTTCCAGTAGTGGGCTTCCACCAGACTTTCCATTTGATTGGACTTCCAGATAAAACTAAAAGTAATCGTTTTTTAAGATTTTTCATCTAATGCTGATAAAATCAGAGTAAGGAAAAAGCCAATTTGTAAAGATGGATGACCACATACGTATAGTTTCTAAGATCATTTTGCAGGTCTGTAAAGAATAGTCTCTGACAGGGGCGCCTGGGTGGCTCAGTTGGTTGAGCGTCCGACTTCGGCTCAGGTCATGATCTCACAGCTCGTGAGTTCCAGCCCCACGTCAGGCTCTATGCTGACAGCTCGGAGCCTGGAGCCTGCTTCCAATTCTGTGTCTCCCCCTCCCTCTGCCCCTAACCCACTCACTTTCTGTCTCTGTCTCTCTGAAAAGTAAATAAACATTAAAAAAATTTTTTTTTTTTTTAAGAATAGTCTCTGATGGTTCATAAGACATTGCTAAATAACTTTAATTTGTGTATCTTTACTAATGAAATGGAACATCTGTGCATATGCTGGCCATTTCTGTTTCTTCTGGGAATCACCTTTTTCTATGCATCTTGTGTTCTTCTAAGGATTTGTAGGACTTCTTTGTGGTTTCTTTAGCCCTATATATGTTAACAATTTTAACAGACTTTCCTTTTTGGTTTGATGGTGTTTGGTGTTTTACTTGGGAGGGCCTTCCCTATCTTAAAAGGATAAAACTATTTTCCTGTAATGTCTTTTTTTTATGTACCTTTAGATTTTTAATCTGCCTGCGTGTTTATGTATTGTGCAATCTAGGGTTCTAACTATTTTCTTCTGAACTGAAAGAGCCAATACACAGCTACTTAGTGAAGGAGCTATTTTTAACCCAACCCGTCTGCCAAAGGCCATATTCTTAACCACTAGGCTCTGCTACCCCCTCTAGTTGAGTTAGTATTAGAGGGATCTTTGTTGTATGTTTGGGAAATTGGGAAAATGCATAGATACATTATTAAACAAGAAGACTTACTATATTGCTTTTGGTTTTGCTAATTATAGTGACGGCATAGCATTCTACAGGTGGCCTCCGTATGTAAATGTTTAAAATCAAGAGATGAAAGAAATAACTGGAGTGGAGAGAGATTGAATGTGTGTGTCAGCCCTTGGTGCTAGGCTATCAGAACAGTGTGGTCTGTTCACCCAGATTGTCGGAGGTCTTTATAATTGCTACCAGAATGTCTTCTACCATGACAGTTGCTTTTTAAAGCTAGAGAGTAAGGATGCGTAGTTGGTGTGGTAATGGACTAAACTTCCTTCACCTCAGTTGTCTTCGTTGTGATTTGCCGTCTTCTAACTTCAGTTTTGCACAACCCATTTCTCCTCACAGATATGCGAGGATTCATGACTGCGCACGGGCAGCCAGACCAGCCTCGGTCTGCTCGCTATATCCTGAAGGACTACGTCAGTGTAAGTGAGCCCAGCTCCTCGATGCTCTTGAGTGAGCAGGCCTCCTCTCTCACGGCGCCTAGACGCCAGCAACCTGTTGCGTCACAAAGGAGGGATTTTCTCATTGAGGGTGTGTTGTAATTGGCAAGATCCAGTGTTGGCAAGGTTGGCGCGGGTCTTCTGCGGGAGGAGATCGGCAGCCTCGGCGTGGCTTTCTTGATCCGGGGGAGTTGGCGTCATATGAGCCAGAGATGGAACCAACAGCACAATTACGAGAGAGAGAGCTCTCTGCACGTTGTCAGCGAAAGTGATAAATGCGTGCCTCTGGCTTTGCCATCGCCTGCAGCTCCTCTTGCAGCTGTGTCACAGTCCTCCTGGGAGCGGAGCGTCCGTATGCCGTTCTCCCTGCGCTCGCCCGGTAACGGTACTCACAGCCCTGCCGAGAGTAGTGCTGTTTTCGGTGCGTCGTCTCATTAAAGATACATGAGTCTGTCCACATCACAGATGAGGACGTGCTAAGTTTTGGGTTTTCCTCATCAGTAAAATAGGAACGAATAGTAGCTGTCTCACGAGATTATTATGGGAAGTAAATGAGAATAACGTGTGTGTGGAGACACACACACCACTAAGCTCAGTGCCTGGCGCATAATTAGCCCCCAGTACTTGTTATGTATTAAGCTTAATTCTTTCTGCAAACAAGCATCTTGGGTCTCCCGTAATAACCGGTTGTGAGGATTCCCTCTTCTGAATGCCACATCAGCAGAGCTCTTGGAAGCATAGGAGTAAAATTGAACATCCATACTGTCTTGCCTTCAGTTCAGGAAGAAAGTAGTTAATCAGTAGAGTATTTGTATGGATAAATTATTTATTCATTTGCCATTTATAAAACTGTGGAAGATGAGAAGATGAGTTACAAACCATAGTTTATAGAGTGTTTATGGTGGGAAGCAGGAAATTTGCATCCAGTGAGCGACTGCCCAACATCTGCATTAGTATAATCCTGCTGTGCAGTTGTGTCCTGATTTTCATTTTGGAAAACGCTTAGCCTAAGTATAGTCACATAAGTGCACCGAAGAACATGAGTAGAAATGCAAACAAGGTAACAAGGAGCACAGAGGAGAAAGATTTCCTCCTGGTCTGCGGGCTGTGGGCAGGCTAGGCCTTCAGAACACTTTAAAGGTAAGTCAGTGTATTCATTAGGACTCTCCATTTGCAGGTGACCAGAAGTCAGCTTGGTTAATCGAAAAGCAGGAAGGGGCGCCTGGGTGGCTCTGTTGGTTAAGCGTCCGACTTCGGCTCAGGTCATGATCTCATGGTTCATGGGTTTGAGCCCTGCGTCAGGCTCTGCTGACAGCTCAGAGCCTGCTTTGGATTCTGTGTCTCTCTGTGTGTCCCTCCTCTGTTTTCACACTCTTACTCTCTCTAAATAAATAAACATTTTTTTTTTTTTTTTAATTGAAAAAAGAAAGCTGGTCAGAGGGTGCTTGGCGGAGATGTCTTCTTTGAGGATTTTTCTTTCTTCTGGGAGAACACAGACAACACATGTGATGTGCTGTTACGCTTCTTGTCTTCGTAGGGTAAACTTCTGTACTGTCATCCTCCTCCTGGAAGAGACCCTGTGACCTTTCAGCATCAACACCAGCGACTCCTAGAGAACAAAACGAATGGTGGTGAACTAAAAATGCATCCAGGCGGACATAAAAAAGCAAAACAGATTGAAAATGTAGTTGACAAAAGTTTTTTCCATCAAGTAAGTTTTAAAGTTTTTCTTTAACTTCTGATCAGCATATATTATATAGCAGTTCTGTTGAAATAACCATTCACATAGTGTAAAATCCACCCTTTGCAAGTATAGTTCAGTAGTTTATAGTATATTCAGAGTTGTGTAGCCATCACCATAATTTTAGAATGTTTTCATCACTCCAGAAAGAAACGTTGTACCCATTATCAGTCACTCACCGTTTCCCACTCTCCCCAGCCTTTTCCAACTACTGATCAGCTTTCTCCTATATAGATTTGCCTATGCTGGACATTTCATATAGATGAAATCACCCACTATGTAGTCTTTTCTGACTGGCTTCTTTAACTTGGCATAATGACTTCAAGGTTCATCCATTTATCAGTACTTTATTCCTTTTTATTGCCAAATAATATTTCATTGAGTGGATATGTCACATTTTGTTTATTTCTCATAGATGGAATTTGGGTTGTTTCCCCTTCCTATTATAAGATAAATGATTTTTTTTTTAATTTTTTTTTTAATGTGTATTCATTTTTGAGAGAAAGAGAGAGACAAAGCGTGAGCCAGGGAGAGGCAGAGAGAGAGGGGGAGACCTAGAATCTGAAGCAGGTCCCAGGCTCTGAGCTCTCGGCACAGAGCCCGATGTAGGGCTCAAACTCATGAACCATGAGATCGTGACCTGAAGTCAGATTCTTGACCGACTGAGCCACCCGAGCATCCCCCCTTTTCTATTATAAATAATGCTATGAACATTCATGCACAAGCTTTTGTGTGAACATAGATTTTCAGTTCTCTTGGGCATATAATTAGGGGTGGGATTGCCAGGTCATGTGTTAACCACATATTTAACATTTGAGGTACTGCCAGACTTACCAAAGTGTCTGTGCCATTTTACATTCCCACTGTCAGGGTATGATGGCTCTAATTTCCTTATATCCTTACTGGTATTTATTTTCTGTCCTTTTTTACTTTAGTCCTACTATATGAAGTGGTGTCTCATGATTTTGATTTTGATTTCCCTAAGGATGTTGGTAATCTTGTATGCTCATTGGCACATGTAGATAGATCTTCTTTGGAGAATTACCTATTGTTGAGTTGTAAGAGCTCTTTATAAATTCTGATAAAAACCTTTATCATATTTATAATTTGCAAATATTTTCTACTGTTCAGTGGTCTTTCTGAGCCAGTACATTTTAGTAACTTTCATTGTTTACATCACAGCTATAGTTTATATGCTGCACTTTAAACAACAAATTTAGGAGCACCTGGGTGGCTCGGTCATTTAATTGTCCACCTTTGGCTCAGGTCATGATCTCACGGTTCATGAGTTCAAGCCCTACATCCAGCTCTGCTGTCCGCGAGCAGCCTGCTTCAGATCCTCTGTCTCCCTCACTGTCTGCCCCTCCCCCACTCACATGCACTCTCTCTCTCTCCCTCTCAAAAATAAACATTTAAAAAAGATGTTTTAACATAAGAAAATAAAGAAAACTTATATGCAGAACAGTTAAATCCTATAACTGTACTTAATATATTTTTTAAATCCTTTTGTGACTACTACAGCCATAAAAGGGTGGTGGGGGGAGGGGGTGTCATCTGTATCCAGACTGATTTCTTTCTGTATTTATATGATGCTTTATTTGTGTGCCTCACACAGGCCAAGCAGATAGTGCTATCCACCACTGGGGCCATTGAGGCTTAAGGAGGCAAAGTGACTTCTTCAAGGATACTTGTCTTAAATGGCAAGGCTGGGCTAGAACTTGATTATTGTGGCTCCTGGTTTGAATTATTTCCAAGTCTGCCAATATTTAGGAGGAAATTTACTGATAGGCAGAAAGATCATAGGTTCTTCCTTGGACCCACTACTATTAAGACAATCATGAAATACTGCTTTGCACTTGCAGAATCATATGGGATTAATTTTATTTTTACTAAGTAAACTTAATTGTTCAGTTTTTTGTTTCATTTTGCTCTACTTAAATAAAATCACAAGTTTACAGAAACTTTTTTGAGCACTATTACATGTGGATACTACACTGGGACCTAGGATATCAAAAGGAAGAAAACATAATTACTGTTTTCAGGGAGATCACATTCTAGCTAAGGGGAGATGGGCAAGTTAACAAGTAACGTGACACGTTAGGTCTAGGGCAGAAGTATAAGTCAGGTACTTTGTGAACCCAGATTGGGGAGCAGTTCCCCCTTGGGGCCGGGAGGAGAGTAGGTGAGTGAACGCCACAGAGAGGAGGTGATATCTAAGCTGGACTCTAAGGGCAAATATAAACGTACTGGTTGGAAGGAGTGGTGAGGGCGATTCTCCAGGCAGAGAGGGAGTAGCGTGAACAAAGGCATAAAAAGATGGGAGTGTGGATTCTATCAATAAGAAGCCCATGTTGTAAGTGGTCTTGTGTACCCTCTGAGGGAATACGAACTCGGTTCCCCAGGCTACAGGGAGCCATCAGAGGTTTGTGAGGAAAGAGAGATATGTGATGGTTAAACTCTAGTAGAACTGGGGAGTGTTGCAGTGTTCCAGTGAAAGCTAATGAATACCGGGGCTAGAACAGGGTGGTGGAGAACAGTGGATAGGTACACCAAATGCTAGAGCCTGGAGCCCACAGAACTTATTGGCTGGCTGTATGTGGTAGATGAGGAAGGCATAGGGAGTGCTTGCTCAGTGGCTAGTTACAGATGGCATTTGAAGCGATGGGACTAAGCAAAGTGAAGGACAAAGAGAATGCACTCAAGACAGAATGCGGAGAAACTTAAGAATGGGGAGAGAGAGAGGAGCAGTGAAGGGGGTGGAAGTCCTCTGTCTTGGAGTTCTCCATAAATAATACTGTGCTTACATCTCCCATACTGCTGTCTTCACTTCCTAGGAAAACGTGAGAGCTTTGACCAAAGGAGTCCAGGCTGTGATGGGCTACAAGCCAGGGAGTGGCCTGGTGACTACAGCTGCTGTGAGCTCTGAGGGCAGGGCTGGGAAGGCCTGGAAAAAACATGGCAACAGAAATAAAAAAGAGAAAACTCGTAGACTCTATAAGCACCTGGATACGTGAACTTGGGCTGCAGTGGAAATGGCATCTGCGTTGTGCACCTGAAGAAGACACAGAAGCTGCTCTTGGCCGTGATGCTGTGAAATGGACCCTGCTTCTTGTGGCACGCAGCCACACCAGACAGCCAGTATCAGGACGCAGGGGCTCCGTGGAGCACCGAGTCTAACACAGTCATCTTGGAGCCCCAGAAACTTTGTCCTGTAGAAGGCTGAATTTAAGATGAGGGAATGAATGATTGCATGTGTAAACAAATACACATGCATACTAATTTGTAAATTGGGTTTAAAAAAAAAAATACTAAAATGGTCACTAACAGGCGTTTTATTGGTTTATGTAGATACACTGCCATTTGGACATTTCGCATTCTTTAAACAGTTGCAATTTGCCAAAGCATGACTGGGATTTTAGATGGATTCTTTTGAGAACATTATATAGGTTAGTGATTCTCAACCTCACATGCATACCCAGCAGTCCCCTGGTATTGCAGAAGGCACATCAGGTCTTGGAATGAGGGGGCTAGCAGATGTAGTTTTTAAAAGCCTCAGAGAGCCCACCCTTCTATTGAAGATCCCTGTCAACATGAGCCACTACTATAGAAGGTAGTGTGTGTTTTTCTAAAGCTCACCACAGGCATGAGGAAATGGGCAGATGATCAGCTAGTTTTTGTTTTAGGTATAGTTGCCTGATCTCCTTAGTACTTAGGACCATCAAGAGTGAGACAAGGACAGTTTACCTTTTATAGTACCATTCCTGTTTTAGGCTCTCACTTTACTTTTGTCTCCCTTTTTCTATGAGCCTCATTATTCCCTTAGCTCAGATCCTTTCCTTGTGTTGTGTGGTAGATGTTTTTGGAAATCTAACGGACGTTATGGACGCCTTCTCCAGAAAAATGCACATGCCCATGAACAGTCTTGTGAAATGTATCAGAAGATGACATACCCGCGGTTCGTCCACAGTTTTGCAGTTAAGCCTTGCCCGATGTGGCCAGAGTGTATTTTAAGATATATTTGAAAAATGTGTTCCACCTGGGGAATAAAAAATATATACTTGTTTATTTAACAGATAGCACCTTCTGTGTGGCAGGAAAGGCACTGGAAACCGGGGACAGCAGGAGTAGGGCCCCGATGCAGGAAGTTAGCAAGAGCCATCACATGGCCTTAGAGCCTGTGAGGGGATTCTGGAGGTTTGCTCAAAAGCGGTGGGTCAGCCAAGGAAGAGTTTATAAACAGGTAAGGAATTAGTGTTCTAGTTCTTCATTTGAATATCGGGTGAAAGGTTATTCCAGATCAAGCCTGAGGCAGAGCTAGAGAGGTTCCGCAGTTGTGTTCATCCATCTGCAACAATATACTTCTAATTCTTCCCTTTGATCTGAGGAAAGGGACAGTCTGAAAAGCCCATGAAAGAAGAGGAACATGCATCAGCATGTTAAAGCCTACTTTGTTCCATTCACTGAAGAACAGGCACGGTTGTCTGGGAGAAACTTCCATGCTGAATGGACAGAGCATGTACTGATTTTGAATAAGTTTTGCTTTAATGATAGTGTAATGGCTAAAACATGAGACTTCTTAGAAAAAGTAATTACATACGCTTCACGTTCCTGATTATTTTTGTAAGTTTTATTGAGATACTCACATACCATGCAAGTTCACCAGTTTTAAAGGATACAATTCAGCGGTTTTTAGTATATTCAAGAGTTATATAACCATCACCACAACCAGTTCTACATTGCTGCCACAAAAAACCCAGGACCCTTTAGCCAGTGGCCCCCAATCCTCCCAATCCCCCCCAGCCGTAAGCAAACCCTAATCTACTTTATATATGGATTTGCCAATTCTATATGTTCATAATAAAGGAATCATAAGCTATGTGACCTTTCGTGACTGGCTTTCACTTAGACTGATGTCTTCAAGGTTCATCCATGCTCTAACATCTCTCAGTATTTCATTGCTTTTTGTTGCCAAATAATACATTCCACTGAATGGGTACACCACATTTTGTTTATTCATTCATCAGTTAAAAGGCATTTGGTTTCCACTTGCTGTCTATCATGAATACAGTGCTGCTGTGAACGTTTGTGTACAGGTTTTTGTGTGGTTTCTAATTCTTAAGTATATATCTGGGAGTGGAATTGCAATATATTTAACCTTTGAGTAGCTACCATACTGATTTTCAGAATGGGGGTACCATTTTACATTTTCCATCAACGGTGTACAAAGGTTCTAGTTTCTCCGTAGTTCTGTCAACACACGTTACTGTCTTACTGTCTTTTTGTTTTGGCCATCCTAGTGGGTATAAAGCGATACGTCATGGTTTTGATTTACATTCCCTTGATGCCAAATGACGTTGAGCATCTTCTCATGTGCTTATTGCCCACTTGTAGATCTTTGGGAAAATGTCTATTCAGATCTTTTGTCCATTCTTTTTTTTTTTTTTAAATGAGGATTTCTTTTATTTTTTAATTTTTTTTAATGTTTATTTTTGAGAGCGAGAGAGGCAGAACACAAGCAGGGGAGAGGCAGAGAGAGAGGGAGACACAGAATCCAAAGCAGGGTCCAGGCTCTGAGCTGTCAGTGCAGAGCCCAACGCGGGGCTTGAACTCATGGACCATGAGATCATGACCTGAGCCAAAGTTGGACGCTTAACCGACTGAGCCACCCAGGCGTCCCCTCTGTCCATTCTTTAATGGAGTTATTTATTTTGTTACTGAGTTATAAAAGTTGTTTGTACATTCTAGGTACAGGTCCCTTAGCAGATGTGTAATTTGCAAATGTTTTCTGCCATTTAGTGGGTTGTCTTTTCATTTTCTGATAGTGCCTTTGAAGCACAGTTTTAATTTTGGTGAAGTCCAAATGAATCCATTTTTTCTTTGGTTGCTTGTGCTTTTGGTGCTAAATTTAAGAAACTATTGGCAGATCCAAGGTTATTAAGATTTACCCCTGTGTTTCCTTCCAAGGGTTTCAGAGTTTTAGCTCTTACGTTTAGGTCTCTGGTCTGTTTTAAGTTTTCATATCTGGTGTGAGGTAGAAGATGGACCTTTTGCATGTGGCATCCAGTAGCCCCAGAGCAGTTTGTTGAAAAGACTAGTGTTTACCCACTGAATTGTTTCAGCACCTTTGTTGAGAATTGAACATAAATGTGAGGGCTTATTTCTGGATGTATGCCTTTGGTATTTAACCTTCATGAATGTGCAACAGTTGTGAAGAGCATCCGACTCCATCTTCTAGCAAGTATTCCTGGTAAGAGACGTCTCTCTGTGTAGATGCTCCACACCCCTCCATCCCTTAGCCACTTTGAGTTCACCTGCAGCCCCAGTGGACGGTTCCTGTGCGAGCCCTTCCTCTGCAAGCCCTGTATTTCCTGCATTCCTTTCTCCTGCACCACAGGAGCCTGCTCACTGCACACACAGGGCAATCTAGACGGCCTGGGGATTTAACAACCCCCGGAGCAACCCCCAACTGGTCAAGAATGGGGGCTGGGTGCTAAGTGCCCCAGCTTCCCTGTCACTTGGTGCATACACTGTACATTTTCCACACTAGATCCTCCATGGAAATCATCTCACTAACTCGCCCGCTGCCCTCCTCCCTTCCCTCACTGTCCACTCCCTCACTTCTGCTTCAGGGGGTTGCCTCCCAGATTAACTAAATCTAAGTCCTCTGCTTAGAGTCTGAAGAACCCAAACTAGGACACCCCGGAAGGTGTTTGTTTTTAAGTATCCTCACCCTTGTAGCGAGGAGTACGGTAGACTTACAAGTTCCAGCCATTAGCATGATCACTTCATTGTTTTGAAATTTTTTCCCCAGCATTTTATTACAAGAAATATACCGCCCTTTTAAAGTAGAACCTGCTATACATCTGTCCTCCGTTTCCTTTTCAGGAAGTTAGGAGGAAGTGGAGGTTTCTGTCAAGACATCAATAGCAATATAGGTTTTCTTGGCAGGCAAACTGGGAAATGTGGCCACAAGCCAGAAATCGACCTAATGCCACCCCTCTAAAGTCCTTGTGGAGCAGTGAGGAAAATCATTCAGAATGAACAAACGCCTAACAGTTCGTTGTCTGTTTTGTTCAACACACCATAGACCAACTGAGGGTGAAGAGAGGGCCACACAGGAAAGAACTTGCTATCAAAGGCTCCAATATGAAGGCAAAACAACAATTCTGAGCAATCCAAAAGTGAAGGGCATTATGTAAGTGAAGAGTGCCCAGTGCACAGAACACTGAATACATAAGTGTTCTGTTGAAGTGTGATACGTATACAGAAAGAACACAACTGTGAGAGTATAGACAGCTGACTTTCACCAACATACTGATGCAACCGGCACCTTGACTGAGAACACGGTTAGCACTTCGTACCTCCTTTCAGCAAAGACTGACCACCCCAAGGGCTACCGCTGTTCTCACCTTTTCACCACGTTTTGTATGATACATAAGCAGAATCTACGGTGGTACCTGGCTGGCTCGGTCGGTCGGGGTACAACTCTTGATCTCGGGGTTTGAGTTCAAGCCCCACGTTGAGTGCCGCGATTACTAAAAAAAAAAAATCTTAAAAAAAATTGTTTAAAAAAATCTACACAGCGTGTACTCATGTATCTGGCTTCTTTAATCCAACATGGTGAGGTCCGTCCACAGTCTTGCATTTGATAAATAAATCACTGTCACCGCTGTAGGGTATTCTGTGGTGCGAATATGTCACCATTTATCTGTTCTATTATTGATGGACATGTAGACGTTTTGCAGGTTTGTGGTTTCTTAAATTTTTAACAAACCGTATTTTGTAGAACAGTTTTAAGTTCGCAGCAAAATTGAGCAGAAAGCATAAAGAGTTCCCATATTCCCCAGTCCCCACGTATGCACAGCCTCCTTCACCCTCAGCATCCCCCACACAGCGGTGCATTTGTTAACATGAACCTACACCGGGGCGTCTGGGTGGCTCAGTGGGTCAAGCGTCCAACTTGGGCTCAGGTCACGATCTCACAGTTTGTGAGTTCGAGTCCCGCGCTGGGCTCAGTGCTGACAGCTCAGAGCCTGGAGCCTGCTTCGGATTCTGTGTCTCCCCCTCTCTCTCTGCCCTTCCCCCCCCGCCCTCCAAAATGAATAAACTTCAAAAAAAATGTAAAAACAAAACAATGAACCTACACTGACAACATTACTCTCCAGAGGGTTTTGATTTTTAAAAATAGCGCTGCCATGGATACCATAATAGTGTGGTCAAATAGAACTTACTACTACAATGCAAATAAATCTATAATCTGTGCTATCCCATAGTTAACTACAGCCAAGCACTTAAAATGTGGCTAGTGACAACTTCAGAAGTTCACTGCTAACAGTAATGACTTTTAACTCCTTCCTGACCCAACAATCAAAGGTCAGAATGGTGGGAGTTTTTCAGGAGAGTGGGGGAAGAAGGGTAGATTTCATATTTATAACTTCTACATCTTGGCTACTTCTAAAGCAGGTTACTAAAAGTATTAAAACATGATCTTTCGTGTGAATTGTAAGGCACTGAGTTGTTTTTTTTTTTTTTTTTAAAGGATTCTTGAATCCATAGTAGTACTCTAAATAAGGAGAGGCAGGGCAACTTTTAAACAAAAGCATCTCAATGAAACAACGTAGAAGGGATGACGGAATCACCATTTTGGAACCATCAACAAAATCATGGATTCCAGCAAAGTGCTGAGACCACTGACGGAAAGGTCCCGGGGGATGGGATAGTGGCCCCCTTTTAAAGTATCACCCACTGCTTTATTCAATGCCAAGGGAAAGTGCCTTTTACAATGGAGCGATCCAGCAGACACTACCTTAAACAAGTGACCAAACTCTGTCACCAGTGCTATGCCAGTATGTTCTGCACCTCCTGATGCGGTGCAACAGGAAGTCCACAGGATAACCCTGTGCTGCTTTTGCAGAAACATTTCGGCTCAATCTAATCATAAGAAACCAGACAATTCCAGATTTGGAACATTCCAGAACACAAGGGACCGGAACTAAAGAGACACAACTAAATGAATGAATCCTGAACCAGAAACACACATTCACACTCTATATATTTGACATTCTTGGAGCGGCTGAGTAAATTTTACCATGGATTACACAGGTGATAGCATTGTATCAGTGTAACAGAAGTGTGGCGAGGTCGCGAACACTGCTGGAGATACATGCTGAGGCACTGGGGGTAAGGTGTCACAGCTGCCACCTCCAATGGCATGTTCCACCAACATGTTCCACCGGAGCAAGGGACAAAACAAATGTGGCAAAATGTCTGCAGCTGGTGTTAGGTGGGTAGGTAGGTAGGTCCTAGGTGGTTTTCACCTTTTTGTAGTTTTGAAAATTTTCAAAATAAACAGTGGGGAGTGGGGAGAGGTCATAGAAGTAGACAGTTAAATTCCAGAAGGGCTCAGGAGCCCTTAGGAGAACAGACAGAACTGTACTGGGAAATTAGAATCAAATAGGGACCACAAGCTCCTGTCTTTACTCTGTCTTGGCTGGCTTTGGGGAGGCAGGTTAATCCAGCTCCCTTACTGGCCCGCATGGAACTTGGCAGGATGCCGATTTCCTTGTGAATTGTAAACTGCGGTGAGAACACACATTTCTTTTAACTAATTATTTCAGTGCAAGTATTCAAGTACTGAATTCTATTTAATTGGCTTTTTAAAAGGTGAGTAGCCTGGTCCGCCTGGCTGGCTCAGTCAGGAGAGCATGCAACTATGTGTCCCAAGTTCCAGCCCCACGTTGG